>NW_027100728.1:699938-724939 GCF_040412425.1 Macrobrachium rosenbergii
TTCCTCAGGTTTTCAGGTTAGTCTTGAAGCATCGTGCCTGAGGAAGGATTTTTTAGTGTAACGTCAAGGTATTTTGTGAGGGTTTGGGGCAATCCATGAACATTGTGCTATTGGAAGGGTCTCGGAATGTAGTATCAAACCTTTTCCTCAGGTTTTCAGGTTAGTCTTGAAGCATCGTGCCTGAGGAAGGATTTTTTAGTGTAACGTCAAGGTATTTTGTGAGGGTTTGGGGCAATCCATGAACATTGTGCTATCTGGAAGGGTCTCGAATGTAGTATCAAACCTTTTCCTCAGGTTTTCAGGTTAGTCTTGAAGCATCGTGCCTGAGGAAGGATTTTTTAGTGTAACGTCAAGGTATTTTGTGAGGGTTTGGGGCAATCCATGAACATTGTGCTATTTGGAAGGGTCTCGAATGTAGTATCAAACCTTTTCCTCAGGTTTTCAGGTTAGTCTTGAAGCATCGTGCCTGAGGAAGGATTTTTTTAGTGTAACGTCAAGGTATTTTTGTGAGGGTTTGGGGCAATCCATGAACATTGTGCTATCTGGAAGGGTCTCAGAATGTAGTATCAAACCTTTTCCTCAGGTTTTCAGGTTAGTCTTGAAGCATCGTGCCTGAGGAAGGATTTTTTAGTGTAACGTCAAGGTATTTTGTGAGGGTTTGGGGCAATCCATGAACATTGTGCTATCTGGAAGGGTCTTGGAATGTAGTATCAAACCTTTTCCTCAGGTTTTCAGGTTAGTCTTGAAGCATCGTGCCTGAGGAAGGATTTTTTAGTGTAACGTCAAGGTATTTTGTGAGGGTTTGGGGCAATCCATGAACATTGTGCTATCTGGAAGGGTCTTGGAATGTAGTATCAAACCTTTTCCTCAGGTTTTCAGGTTAGTCTTGAAGCATCGTGCCTGAGGAAGGATTTTTTAGTGTAACGTCAAGGTATTTTGTGAGGGTTTGGGGCAATCCATGAACATTGTGCTATCTGGAAGGGTCTCGGAATGTAGTATCAAACCTTTTCCTCAGGTTTTCAGGTTAGTCTTGAAGCATCGTGCCTGAGGAAGGATTTTTAGTGTAACGTCAAGGTATTTTGTGAGGGTTTGGGGCAATCCATGAACATTGTGCTATTTGGAAGGGTCTTGGAATGTAGTATCAAACCTTTTCCTCAGGTTTTCAGGTTAGTCTTGAAGCATCGTGCCTGAGGAAGGATTTTTTAGTGTAATGTAAAGGTTTTTTTTGAGGGTTTGGGGCAATCCATGAACATTGTGCTATTTGGAAGGGTCTCGGAATGTAGTATCAAACCTTTTCCTCAGGTTTTCAGGTTAGTCTTGAAGCATCGTGCCTGAGGAAGGATTTTTTAGTGTAACGTCAAGGTATTTTGTGAGGGTTTGGGGCAATCCATGAACATTGTGCTATTTGGAAGGGTCTTGGAATGTAGTATCAAACCTTTTCCTCAGGTTTTCAGGTTAGTCTTGAAGCATCGTGCCTGAGGAAGGATTTTTTTAGTGTAACGTCAAGGTATTTTGTGAGGGTTTGGGGCAATCCATGAACATTGTGCTATTTGGAAGGGTCTCGGAATGTAGTTTCAAACCTTTTCCTCAGGTTTTCAGGTTAGTCTTGAAGCATCGTGCCTGAGGAAGGATTTTTTAGTGTAACGTCAAGGTATTTTGTGAGGGTTTGGGGCAATCCATGAACATTGTGCTATCTGGAAGGGTCTTGGAATGTAGTATCAAACCTTTTCCTCAGGTTTTCAGGTTAGTCTTGAAGCATCGTGCCTGAGGAAGGATTTTAGTGTAACGTCAAGGTATTTTGTGAGGGTTTGGGGCAATCCATGAACATTGTGCTATCTGGAAGGGTCTTGGAATGTAGTATCAAACCTTTTCCTCAGGTTTTCAGGTTAGTCTTGAAGCATCGTGCCTGAGGAAGGATTTTTAGTGTAACGTCAAGGTATTTTGTGAGGGTTTGGGGCAATCCATGAACATTGTGCTATTTGGAAGGGTCTTGGAATGTAGTATCAAACCTTTTCCTCAGGTTTTCAGGTTGTCTTGAAGCATCGTGCCTGAGGAAGGATTTTTAGTGTAACGTCAAGGTATTTTGTGAGGGTTTGGGGCAATCCATGAACATTGTGCTATCTGGAAGGGTCTTGAATGTAGTATCAAACCTTTTCCTCAGGTTTTCAGGTTAGTCTTGAAGCATCGTGCCTGAGGAAGGATTTTTAGTGTAACGTCAAGGTATTTTTTGTGAGGGTTTGGGGCAATCCATGAACATTGTGCTATCTGGAAGGGTCTTGGAATGTAGTATCAAACCTTTTCCTCAGGTTTTCAGGTTAGTCTTGAAGCATCGTGCCTGAGGAAGGATTTTTAGTGTAACGTCAAGGTATTTTGTGAGGGTTTGGGGCAATCCATGAACATTGTGCTATCTGGAAGGGTCTCTGAATGTAGTATCAAACCTTTTCCTCAGGTTTTCAGGTTAGTCTTGAAGCATCGTGCCTGAGGAAGGATTTTTAGTGTAACGTCAAGGTATTTTGTGAGGGTTTGGGGCAATCCATGAACATTGTGCTATCTGGAAGGGTCTGGAATGTAGTATCAAACCTTTTCCTCAGGTTTTCAGGTTAGTCTTGAAGCATCGTGCCTGAGGAAGGATTTTTTTAGTGTAACGTCAAGGTATTTTGTGAGGGTTTGGGGCAATCCATGAACATTGTGCTATCTGGAAGGGTCTTGGAATGTAGTATCAAACCTTTTTCCTCAGGTTTTCAGGTTAGTCTTGAAGCATCGTGCCTGAGGAAGGATTTTTTTAGTGTAACGTCAAGGTATTTTGTGAGGGTTTGGGGCAATCCATGAACATTGTGCTATCTGGAAGGGTCTCGAATGTAGTATCAAACCTTTTCCTCAGGTTTTCAGGTTAGTCTTGAAGCATCGTGCCTGAGGAAGGATTTTTAGTGTAACGTCAAGGTATTTTGTGAGGGTTTGGGGCAATCCATGAACATTGTGCTATCTGGAAGGGTCTTGGAATGTAGTATCAAACCTTTTCCTCAGGTTTTCAGGTTAGTCTTGAAGCATCGTGCCTGAGGAAGGATTTTTTTAGTGTAACGTCAAGGTATTTTGTGAGGGTTTGGGGCAATCCATGAACATTGTGCTATCTGGAAGGGTCTCGGAATGTAGTATCAAACCTTTTCCTCAGGTTTTCAGGTTAGTCTTGAAGCATCGTGCCTGAGGAAGGATTTTTTAGTGTAACGTCAAGGTATTTTGTGAGGGTTTGGGGCAATCCATGAACATTGTGCTATTTGGAAGGGTCTTGGAATGTAGTATCAAACCTTTTCCTCAGGTTTTCAGGTTAGTCTTGAAGCATCGTGCCTGAGGAAGGATTTTTTAGTGTAACGTCAAGGTATTTTGTGAGGGTTTGGGGCAATCCATGAACATTGTGCTATCTGGAAGGGTCTCGGAATGTAGTATCAAACCTTTTCCTCAGGTTTTCAGGTTAGTCTTGAAGCATCGTGCCTGAGGAAGGATTTTTAGTGTAACGTCAAGGTATTTTGTGAGGGTTTGGGGCAATCCATGAACATTGTGCTATCTGGAAGGGTCTTGGAATGTAGTATCAAACCTTTTCCTCAGGTTTTCAGGTTAGTCTTGAAGCATTGTGCCTGAGGAAGGATTTTTTAGTGTAACGTAAAGGTATTTTGTGAGGGTTTGGGGCAATCCATGAACATTGTGCTATCTGGAAGGGTCTCGGAATGTAGTATCAAACCTTTTCCTCAGGTTTTCAGGTTAGTCTTGAAGCATCGTGCCTGAGGAAGGATTTTTAGTGTAACGTCAAGGTATTTTTGTGAGGGTTTGGGGCAATCCATGAACATTGTGCTATCTGGAAGGGTCTCGGAATGTAGTATCAAACCTTTTCCTCAGGTTTTCAGGTTAGTCTTGAAGCATCGTGCCTGAGGAAGGATTTTTTAGTGTAACGTCAAGGTATTTTGTGAGGGTTTGGGGCAATCCATGAACATTGTGCTATTTGGAAGGGTCTCGGAATGTAGTATCAAACCTTTTCCTCAGGTTTTCAGGTTAGTCTTGAAGCATCGTGCCTGAGGAAGGATTTTTAGTGTAACGTCAAGGTATTTTGTGAGGGTTTGGGGCAATCCATGAACATTGTGCTATCTGGAAGGGTCTCGGAATGTAGTATCAAACCTTTTCCTCAGGTTTTCAGGTTAGTCTTGAAGCATCGTGCCTGAGGAAGGATTTTTTAGTGTAACGTAAAGGTATTTTGTGAGGGTTTGGGGCAATCCATGAACATTGTGCTATTTGGAAGGGTCTTGGAATGTAGTATCAAACCTTTTCCTCAGGTTTTCAGGTTAGTCTTGAAGCATCGTGCCTGAGGAAGGATTTTTAGTGTAACGTCAAGGTATTTTGTGAGGGTTTGGGGCAATCCATGAACATTGTGCTATTTGGAAGGGTCTGTGAATGTAGTATCAAACCTTTTCCTCAGGTTTTCAGGTTAGTCTTGAAGCATCGTGCCTGAGGAAGGATTTTTTAGTGTAACGTCAAGGTATTTTGTGAGGGTTTGGGGCAATCCATGAACATTGTGCTATTTGGAAGGGTCTCGGAATGTAGTATCAAACCTTTTCCTCAGGTTTTCAGGTTAGTCTTGAAGCATCGTGCCTGAGGAAGGATTTTTTAGTGTAACGTAAAGGTATTTTGTGAGGGTTTGGGGCAATCCATGAACATTGTGCTATTTGGAAGGGTCTCGGAATGTAGTATCAAACCTTTTCCTCAGGTTTTCAGGTTAGTCTTGAAGCATCGTGCCTGAGGAAGGATTTTTAGTGTAACGTCAAGGTATTTTGTGAGGGTTTGGGGCAATCCATGAACATTGTGCTATCTGGAAGGGTCTCAGAATGTAGTATCAAACCTTTTCCTCAGGTTTTCAGGTTAGTCTTGAAGCATCGTGCCTGAGGAAGGATTTTTTAGTGTAACGTCAAGGTATTTTGTGAGGGTTTGGGGCAATCCATGAACATTGTGCTATCTGGAAGGGTCTTGGAATGTAGTATCAAACCTTTTCCTCAGGTTTTCAGGTTAGTCTTGAAGCATCGTGCCTGAGGAAGGATTTTTTTAGTGTAACGTCAAGGTATTTTGTGAGGGTTTGGGGCAATCCATGAACATTGTGCTATCTGGAAGGGTCTCAGAATGTAGTATCAAACCTTTTCCTCAGGTTTTCAGGTTAGTCTTGAAGCATCGTGCCTGAGGAAGGATTTTTTAGTGTAACGTCAAGGTATTTTGTGAGGGTTTGGGGCAATCCATGAACATTGTGCTATCTGGAAGGGTCTCGGAATGTAGTATCAAACCTTTTCCTCAGGTTTTCAGGTTAGTCTTGAAGCATCGTGCCTGAGGAAGGATTTTTTAGTGTAACGTCAAGGTATTTTGTGAGGGTTTGGGGCAATCCATGAACATTGTGCTATCTGGAAGGGTCTCGGAATGTAGTATCAAACCTTTTCCTCAGGTTTTCAGGTTAGTCTTGAAGCATCGTGCCTGAGGAAGGATTTTTTAGTGTAACGTCAAGGTATTTTGTGAGGGTTTGGGGCAATCCATGAACATTGTGCTATTTGGAAGGGTCTCGGAATGTAGTATCAAACCTTTTCCTCAGGTTTTCAGGTTAGTCTTGAAGCATCGTGCCTGAGGAAGGATTTTTTTAGTGTAACGTCAAGGTATTTTGTGAGGGTTTGGGGCAATCCATGAACATTGTGCTATCTGGAAGGGTCTCGGAATGTAGTATCAAACCTTTTCCTCAGGTTTTCAGGTTAGTCTTGAAGCATCGTGCCTGAGGAAGGATTTTTTTAGTGTAACGTCAAGGTATTTTGTGAGGGTTTGGGGCAATCCATGAACATTGTGCTATTTGGAAGGGTCTCGAATGTAGTATCAAACCTTTTCCTCAGGTTTTCAGGTTAGTCTTGAAGCATCGTGCCTGAGGAAGGATTTTTAGTGTAACGTCAAGGTATTTTGTGAGGGTTTGGGGCAATCCATGAACATTGTGCTATCTGGAAGGGTCTCGGAATGTAGTATCAAACCTTTTCCTCAGGTTTTCAGGTTAGTCTTGAAGCATCGTGCCTGAGGAAGGATTTTTTAGTGTAACGTCAAGGTATTTTGTGAGGGTTTGGGGCAATCCATGAACATTGTGCTATCTGGAAGATTCTCGGAATGTAGTATCAAACCTTTTCCTCAGGTTTTCAGGTTAGTCTTGAAGCATCGTGCCTGAGGAAGGATTTTTTTAGTGTAACGTCAAGGTATTTTGTGAGGGTTTGGGGCAATCCATGAACATTGTGCTATTTGGAAGGGTCTCGGAATGTAGTATCAAACCTTTTCCTCAGGTTTTCAGGTTAGTCTTGAAGCATCGTGCCTGAGGAAGGATTTTTTAGTGTAACGTCAAGGTATTTTGTGAGGGTTTGGGGCAATCCATGAACATTGTGCTATTTGGAAGGGTCTCAGAATGTAGTATCAAACCTTTTCCTCAGGTTTTCAGGTTAGTCTTGAAGCATCGTGCCTGAGGAAGGATTTTTTAGTGTAACGTCAAGGTATTTTGTGAGGGTTTGGGGCAATCCATGAACATTGTGCTATTTGGAAGGGTCTCGGAATGTAGTATCAAACCTTTTCCTCAGGTTTTCAGGTTAGTCTTGAAGCATCGTGCCTGAGGAAGGATTTTTTAGTGTAACGTAAAGGTATTTTGTGAGGGTTTGGGGCAATCCATGAACATTGTGCTATCTGGAAGGGTCTCGGAATGTAGTATCAAACCTTTTCCTCAGGTTTTCAGGTTAGTCTTGAAGCATCGTGCCTGAGGAAGGATTTTTTAGTGTAACGTCAAAGGTATTTTGTGAGGGTTTGGGGCAATCCATGAACATTGTGCTATCTGGAAGGGTCTTGGAATGTAGTATCAAACCTTTTCCTCAGGTTTTCAGGTTAGTCTTGAAGCATCGTGCCTGAGGAAGGATTTTTTAGTGTAACGTCAAGGTATTTTGTGAGGGTTTGGGGCAATCCATGAACATTGTGCTATCTGGAAGGGTCTCGGAATGTAGTATCAAACCTTTTCCTCAGGTTTTCAGGTTAGTCTTGAAGCATCGTGCCTGAGGAAGGATTTTTAGTGTAACGTCAAGGTATTTTGTGAGGGTTTGGGGCAATCCATGAACATTGTGCTATCTGGAAGGGTCTCAGAATGTAGTATCAAACCTTTTCCTCAGGTTTTCAGGTTAGTCTTGAAGCATCGTGCCTGAGGAAGGATTTTTTAGTGTAACGTCAAGGTATTTTGTGAGGGTTTGGGGCAATCCATGAACATTGTGCTATCTGGAAGGGTCTTGGAATGTAGTATCAAACCTTTTCCTCAGGTTTTCAGGTTAGTCTTGAAGCATCGTGCCTGAGGAAGGATTTTTAGTGTAACGTCAAGGTATTTTGTGAGGGTTTGGGGCAATCCATGAACATTGTGCTATCTGGAAGGGTCTCGAATGTAGTATCAAACCTTTTCCTCAGGTTTTCAGGTTAGTCTTGAAGCATCGTGCCTGAGGAAGGATTTTTTTAGTGTAACGTCAAGGTATTTTGTGAGGGTTTGGGGCAATCCATGAACATTGTGCTATCTGGAAGGTCTCGAATGTAGTATCAAACCTTTTCCTCAGGTTTTCAGGTTAGTCTTGAAGCATCGTGCCTGAGGAAGGATTTTTTAGTGTAACGTCAAGGTATTTTGTGAGGGTTTGGGGCAATCCATGAACATTGTGCTATTTGGAAGGGTCTCGGAATGTAGTATCAAACCTTTTCCTCAGGTTTTCAGTGTAGTCTTGAAGCATCGAGCCTGAGGAAGGATTTTTTACCGTAACGTCAAGGTTTTTTGTGAGGGTTTGGGGCAATCCATGAACATTGTGCTATCTGGAAGGGTCTCGGAATGTAGTATCAAACCTTTTCCTCAGGTTTTCAGGTTAGTCTTGAAGCATCGTGCCTGAGGAAGGATTTTTAGTGTAACGTAAAGGTATTTTGTGAGGGTTTGGGGCAATCCATGAACATTGTGCTATTTGGAAGGGTCTCGGAATGTAGTATCAAACCTTTTCCTCAGGTTTTCAGGTTAGTCTTGAAGCATCGTGCCTGAGGAAGGATTTTTAGTGTAACGTCAAGGTATTTTGTGAGGGTTTGGGGCAATCCATGAACATTGTGCTATTTGGAAGGGTCTCGGAATGTAGTATCAAACCTTTTCCTCAGGTTTTCAGGTTAGTCTTGAAGCATCGTGCCTGAGGAAGGATTTTTAGTGTAACGTCAAGGTATTTTGTGAGGGTTTGGGGCAATCCATGAACATTGTGCTATCTGGAAGGGTCTCGGAATGTAGTATCAAACCTTTTCCTCAGGTTTTCAGGTTAGTCTTGAAGCATCGTGCCTGAGGAAGGATTTTTAGTGTAACGTCAAGGTATTTTGTGAGGGTTTGGGGCAATCCATGAACATTGTGCTATTTGGAAGGGTCTGTGAATGTAGTATCAAACCTTTTCCTCAGGTTTTCAGGTTAGTCTTGAAGCATCGTGCCTGAGGAAGGATTTTTTAGTGTAACGTCAAGGTATTTTGTGAGGGTTTGGGGCAATCCATGAACATTGTGCTATCTGGAAGGGTCTCGGAATGTAGTATCAAACCTTTTCCTCAGGTTTTCAGGTTAGTCTTGAAGCATCGTGCCTGAGGAAGGATTTTTTAGTGTAACGTCAAGGTATTTTGTGAGGGTTTGGGGCAATCCATGAACATTGTGCTATCTGGAAGGGTCTTGGAATGTAGTATCAAACCTTTTCCTCAGGTTTTCAGGTTAGTCTTGAAGCATCGTGCCTGAGGAAGGATTTTTAGTGTAACGTCAAGGTATTTTTGTGAGGGTTTGGGGCAATCCATGAACATTGTGCTATCTGGAAGGGTCTTGGAATGTAGTATCAAACCTTTTCCTCAGGTTTTCAGGTTAGTCTTGAAGCATCGTGCCTGAGGAAGGATTTTTTAGTGTAACGTCAAGGTATTTTGTGAGGGTTTGGGGCAATCCATGAACATTGTGCTATTCTGGAAGGGTCTTGGAATGTAGTATCAAACCTTTTCCTCAGGTTTTCAGGTTAGTCTTGAAGCATCGTGCCTGAGGAAGGATTTTTAGTGTAACGTCAAGGTATTTTGTGAGGGTTTGGGGCAATCCATGAACATTGTGCTATTTGGAAGGGTCTCGGAATGTAGTATCAAACCTTTTCCTCAGGTTTTCAGGTTAGTCTTGAAGCATCGTGCCTGAGGAAGGATTTTTAGTGTAACGTCAAGGTATTTTGAGAGGTTTGGGGTAATCCATGAACATTGTGCTATCTGGAAGGGTCTCGGAATGTAGTATCAAACCTTTTCCTCAGGTTTTCAGGTTAGTCTTGAAGCATCGTGCCTGAGGAAGGATTTTTTAGTGTAACGTCAAGGTATTTTGTGAGGGTTTGGGGCAATCCATGAACATTGTGCTATTTGGAAGGGTCTCGGAATGTAGTATCAAACCTTTTCCTCAGGTTTTCAGGTTAGTCTTGAAGCATCGTGCCTGAGGAAGGATTTTTTAGTGTAACGTCAAGGTATTTTGTGAGGGTTTGGGGCAATCCATGAACATTGTGCTATCTGGAAGGGTCTTGGAATGTAGTATCAAACCTTTTCCTCAGGTTTTCAGGTTAGTCTTGAAGCATCGTGCCTGAGGAAGGATTTTTAGTGTAACGTCAAGGTATTTTGTGAGGGTTTGGGGCAATCCATGAACATTGTGCTATCTGGAAGGGTCTCGGAATGTAGTATCAAACCTTTTCCTCAGGTTTTCAGGTTAGTCTTGAAGCATCGTGCCTGAGGAAGGATTTTTTTAGTGTAACGTCAAGGTATTTTGTGAGGGTTTGGGGCAATCCATGAACATTGTGCTATCTGGAAGGGTCTCGGAATGTAGTATCAAACCTTTTCCTCAGGTTTTCAGGTTAGTCTTGAAGCATCGTGCCATGAGGAAGGATTTTTAGTGTAACGTAAAGGTATTTTGTGAGGGTTTGGGGCAATCCATGAACATTGTGCTATCTGGAAGGGTCTCGGAATGTAGTATCAAACCTTTTCCTCAGGTTTTCAGGTTAGTCTTGAAGCATCGTGCCTGAGGAAGGATTTTTTAGTGTAACGTCAAGGTATTTTGTGAGGGTTTGGGGCAATCCATGAACATTGTGCTATCTGGAAGGGTCTTGGAATGTAGTATCAAACCTTTTCCTCAGGTTTTCAGGTTAGTCTTGAAGCATCGTGCCTGATTAAGGATTTTTTTGTGTAACGTCAAGGTATTTTGTGAGGGTTTGGGGCAATCCATGAACATTGTGCTATTTGGAAGGGTCTCGGAATGTAGTATCAAACCTTTTCCTCAGGTTTTCAGGTTAGTCTTGAAGCATCGTGCCTGAGGAAGGATTTTTTAGTGTAACGTCAAGGTATTTTGTGAGGGTTTGGGGCAATCCATGAACATTGTGCTATTTGGAAGGGTCTCGAATGTAGTATCAAACCTTTTCCTCAGGTTTTCAGGTTAGTCTTGAAGCATCGTGCCTGAGGAAGGATTTTTAGTGTAACGTCAAGGTATTTTGTGAGGGTTTGGGGCAATCCATGAACATTGTGCTATCTGGAAGGGTCTTGGAATGTAGTATCAAACCTTTTCCTCAGGTTTTCAGGTTAGTCTTGAAGCATCGTGCCTGAGGAAGGATTTTTAGTGTAACGTCAAGGTATTTTGTGAGGGTTTGGGGCAATCCATGAACATTGTGCTATCTGGAAGGGTCTTGGAATGTAGTATCAAACCTTTTCCTCAGGTTTTCAGGTTAGTCTTGAAGCATCGTGCCTGAGGAAGGATTTTTTTAGTGTAACGTCAAGGTATTTTGTGAGGGTTTGGGGCAATCCATGAACATTGTGCTATCTGGAAGGGTCTCGGAATGTAGTATCAAACCTTTTCCTCAGGTTTTCAGGTTAGTCTTGAAGCATCGTGCCTGAGGAAGGATTTTTTTAGTGTAACGTAAAGGTATTTTGTGAGGGTTTGGGGCAATCCATGAACATTGTGCTATCTGGAAGGGTCTCGGAATGTAGTATCAAACCTTTTCCTCAGGTTTTCAGGTTAGTCTTGAAGCATCGTGCCTGAGGAAGGATTTTTTTAGTGTAACGTCAAAGGTATTTTTTGTGAGGGTTTGGGGCAATCCATGAACATTGTGCTATCTGGAAGGGTCTCGGAATGTAGTATCAAACCTTTTCCTCAGGTTTTCAGGTTAGTCTTGAAGCATCGTGCCTGAGGAAGGATTTTTAGTGTAACGTCAAGGTATTTTGTGAGGGTTTGGGGCAATCCATGAACATTGTGCTATTTGGAAGGGTCTCGGAATGTAGTATCAAACCTTTTCCTCAGGTTTTCAGGTTAGTCTTGAAGCATCGTGCCTGAGGAAGGATTTTTTAGTGTAACGTCAAGGTATTTTGTGAGGGTTTGGGGCAATCCATGAACATTGTGCTATCTGGAAGGGTCTCGGAATGTAGTATCAAACCTTTTCCTCAGGTTTTCAGGTTAGTCTTGAAGCATCGTGCCTGAGGAAGGATTTTTTTAGTGTAACGTCAAGGTATTTTGTGAGGGTTTGGGGCAATCCATGAACATTGTGCTATCTGGAAGGGTCTCGGAATGTAGTATCAAACCTTTTCCTCAGGTTTTCAGGTTAGTCTTGAAGCATCGTGCCTGAGGAAGGATTTTTAGTGTAACGTCAAGGTATTTTGTGAGGGTTTGGGGCAATCCATGAACATTGTGCTATTTGGAAGGGTCTTGGAATGTAGTATCAAACCTTTTCCTCAGGTTTTCAGGTTAGTCTTGAAGCATCGTGCCTGAGGAAGGATTTTTAGTGTAACGTCAAGGTATTTTGTGAGGGTTTGGGGCAATCCATGAACATTGTGCTATCTGGAAGGGTCTCGGAATGTAGTATCAAACTTTTCCTCAGGTTTTCAGGTTAGTCTTGAAGCATCGTGCCTGAGGAAGGATTTTTTTAGTGTAATGTAAAGGTATTTTGTGAGGGTTTGGGGCAATCCATGAACATTGTGCTATTTGGAAGGGTCTGGAATGTAGTATCAAACCTTTTCCTCAGGTTTTCAGGTTAGTCTTGAAGCATCGTGCCTGAGGAAGGATTTTTTAGTGTAACGTCAAGGTATTTTGTGAGGGTTTGGGGCAATCCATGAACATTGTGCTATTTGGAAGGGTCTGGAATGTAGTATCAAACCTTTTCCTCAGGTTTTCAGGTTAGTCTTGAAGCATCGTGCCTGAGGAAGGATTTTTTTAGTGTAACGTCAAGGTATTTTGTGAGGGTTTGGGGCAATCCATGAACATTGTGCTATCTGGAAGGGTCTCGGAATGTAGTATCAAACCTTTTCCTCAGGTTTTCAGGTTAGTCTTGAAGCATCGTGCCTGAGGAAGGATTTTTAGTGTAACGTCAAGGTATTTTGTGAGGGTTTGGGGCAATCCATGAACATTGTGCTATCTGGAAGGGTCTCGGAATGTAGTATCAAACCTTTTCCTCAGGTTTTCAGGTTAGTCTTGAAGCATCGTGCCTGAGGAAGGATTTTTTTAGTGTAACGTCAAGGTATTTTGTGAGGGTTTGGGGCAATCCATGAACATTGTGCTATCTGGAAGGGTCTCGGAATGTAGTATCAAACCTTTTCCTCAGGTTTTCAGGTTAGTCTTGAAGCATCGTGCCTGAGGAAGGATTTTTTAGTGTAACGTCAAGGTATTTTGTGAGGGTTTGGGGCAATCCATGAACATTGTGCTATCTGGAAGGGTCTGGAATGTAGTATCAAACCTTTTCCTCAGGTTTTCAGGTTAGTCTTGAAGCATCGTGCCTGAGGAAGGATTTTTTTAGTGTAACGTCAAGGTATTTTGTGAGGGTTTGGGGCAATCCATGAACATTGTGCTATCTGGAAGGGTCTCGGAATGTAGTATCAAACCTTTTCCTCAGGTTTTCAGGTTAGTCTTGAAGCATCGTGCCTGAGGAAGGATTTTTTTAGTGTAACGTCAAGGTATTTTGTGAGGGTTTGGGGCAATCCATGAACATTGTGCTATTTGGAAGGGTCTCTGGAATGTAGTATCAAACCTTTTCCTCAGGTTTTCAGGTTAGTCTTGAAGCATCGTGCCTGAGGAAGGATTTTTAGTGTAACGTCAAGGTATTTTGTGAGGGTTTGGGGCAATCCATGAACATTGTGCTATTTGGAAGGGTCTCAGAATGTAGTATCAAACCTTTTCCTCAGGTTTTCAGGTTAGTCTTGAAGCATCGTGCCTGAGGAAGGATTTTTAGTGTAACGTCAAGGTATTTTGTGAGGGTTTGGGGCAATCCATGAACATTGTGCTATTTGGAAGGGTCTCGAATGTAGTATCAAACCTTTTTCTCAGGTTTTCAGGTTAGTCTTGAAGCATCGTGCCTGAGGAAGGATTTTTTAGTGTAACGTAAAGGTATTTTGTGAGGGTTTGGGGCAATCCATGAACATTGTGCTATTTGGAAGGGTCTTGGAATGTAGTATCAAACCTTTTCCTCAGGTTTTCAGGTTAGTCTTGAAGCATCGTGCCTGAGGAAGGATTTTTTAGTGTAACGTCAAGGTATTTTTTTAGGGTTTGGGGCAATCCATGAACATTGTGCTATCTGGAAGGGTCTCGGAATGTAGTATCAAACCTTTTCCTCAGGTTTTCAGGTTAGTCTTGAAGCATCGTGCCTGAGGAAGGATTTTTTAGTGTAACGTCAAGGTATTTTGTGAGGGTTTGGGGCAATCCATGAACATTGTGCTATCTGGAAGGGTCTTGGAATGTAGTATCAAACCTTTTCTCAGGTTTTCAGGTTAGTCTTGAAGCATCGTGCCTGAGGAAGGATTTTTAGTGTAACGTAAAGGTATTTTGTGAGGGTTTGGGGCAATCCATGAACATTGTGCTATCTGGAAGGGTCTTGGAATGTAGTATCAAACCTTTTTCTCAGGTTTTCAGGTTAGTCTTGAAGCATCGTGCCTGAGGAAGGATTTTTTTAGTGTAACGTCAAGGTATTTTGTGAGGGTTTTGGGCAATCCATGAACATTGTGCTATCTGGAAGGGTCTCGGAATGTAGTATCAAACCTTTTCCTCAGGTTTTCAGGTTAGTCTTGAAGCATCGTGCCTGAGGAAGGATTTTTTTAGTGTAACGTCAAGGTATTTTGTGAGGGTTTGGGGCAATCCATGAACATTGTGCTATTTGGAAGGGTCTCGAATGTAGTATCAAACCTTTTCCTCAGGTTTTCAGGTTAGTCTTGAAGCATCGTGCCTGAGGAAGGATTTTTTAGTGTAACGTCAAGGTATTTTGTGAGGGTTTGGGGCAATCCATGAACATTGTGCTATTTGGAAGGGTCTCGGAATGTAGTATCAAACCTTTTCCTCAGGTTTTCAGGTTAGTCTTGAAGCATCGTGCCTGAGGAAGGATTTTTTAGTGTAACGTCAAGGTATTTTGTGAGGGTTTGGGGCAATCCATGAACATTGTGCTATTTGGAAGGGTCTCGGAATGTAGTATCAAACCTTTTCCTCAGGTTTTCAGGTTAGTCTTGAAGCATCGTGCCTGAGGAAGGATTTTTAGTGTAACGTCAAGGTATTTTGTGAGGGTTTGGGGCAATCCATGAACATTGTGCTATCTGGAAGGGTCTCGGAATGTAGTATCAAACTTTTTCTCAGGTTTTCAGGTTAGTCTTGAAGCATCGTGCCTGAGGAAGGATTTTTAGTGTAACGTCAAGGTATTTTGTGAGGGTTTGGGGCAATCCATGAACATTGTGCTATCTGGAAGGGTCTCGAATGTAGTATCAAACCTTTTCCTCAGGTTTTCAGGTTAGTCTTGAAGCATCGTGCCTGAGGAAGGATTTTTTTTTAGTGTAACGTCAAGGTATTTTTGTGAGGGTTTGGGGCAATCCATGAACATTGTGCTATCTGGAAGGGTCTTGGAATGTAGTATCAAACCTTTTCCTCAGGTTTTCAGGTTAGTCTTGAAGCATCGTGCCTGAGGAAGGATTTTTTTAGTGTAACGTCAAGGTATTTTGTGAGGGTTTGGGGCAATCCATGAACATTGTGCTATCTGGAAGGGTCTCGGAATGTAGTATCAAACCTTTTCCTCAGGTTTTCAGGTTAGTCTTGAAGCATCGTGCCTGAGGAAGGATTTTTTAGTGTAACGTCAAGGTATTTTGTGAGGGTTTGGGGCAATCCATGAACATTGTGCTATCTGGAAGGGTCTCGGAATGTAGTATCAAACCTTTTCCTCAGGTTTTCAGGTTAGTCTTGAAGCATCGTGCCTGAGGAAGGATTTTTTAGTGTAACGTCAAGGTATTTTGTGAGGGTTTGGGGCAATCCATGAACATTGTGCTATCTGGAAGGGTCTGGAATGTAGTATCAAACCTTTTCCTCAGGTTTTCAGGTTAGTCTTGAAGCATCGTGCCTGAGGAAGGATTTTTTAGTGTAACGTCAAGGTATTTTGTGAGGGTTTGGGGCAATCCATGAACATTGTGCTATCTGGAAGGGTCTCGGAATGTAGTATCAAACCTTTTTTATCAGGTTTTCAGGTTAGTCTTGAAGCATCGTGCCTGAGGAAGGATTTTTTAGTGTAACGTCAAGGTTTTTTGTGAGGGTTTAGGGCAATCCATGAACATTGTGCTGTATGGAAGGGTCTCGGAATGTAGTATCAAACCTTTTCCTCAGGTTTTCAGGTTAGTCTTGAAGCATCGTGCCTGAGGAAGGATTTTTAGTGTAACGTCAAGGTATTTTGTGAGGGTTTGGGGCAATCCATGAACATTGTGCTATCTGGAAGGGTCTCGAATGTAGTATCAAACCTTTTCCTCAGGTTTTCAGGTTAGTCTTGAAGCATCGTGCCTGAGGAAGGATTTTTTAGTGTAACGTCAAGGTATTTTGTGAGGGTTTGGGGCAATCCATGAACATTGTGCTATCTGGAAGGGTCTCAGAATGTAGTATCAAACCTTTTTCTCAGGTTTTCAGGTTAGTCTTGAAGCATAGTCACCTGAGCCACCTGAGATTTTTAGTGTAACGTGAAGGTATTTTGTGAGGGTTTGGGGCAATCCATGAACTGTGTGCTATCTGGAAGGGTCTTTTTTTTAGTGTCAAACTTTTCAAGGTATTTTGTGAGGGTTTGGGGCAATCCATGAGGAACATTGTGCAAGGTATTTTATCTGGAAGGGTGCTATTTGGAAAGAATGTAGTATCAAACCTTTTCCTCAGGTTTTCAGGTTAGTCTTGAAGCATCGTGCCTGAGGAAGGATTTTTTAGTGTAACGTCAAGGTATTTTGTGAGGGTTTGGGGCAATCCATGAACATTGTGCTATCTGGAAGGGTCTGGAATGTAGTATCAAACCTTTTCCTCAGGTTTTCAGGTTAGTCTTGAAGCATCGTGCCTGAGGAAGGATTTTTTAGTGTAACGTCAAGGTATTTTGTGAGGGTTTGGGGCAATCCATGAACATTGTGCTATCTGGAAGGGTCTGGAATGTAGTATCAAACCTTTTCCTCAGGTTTTCAGGTTAGTCTTGAAGCATCGTGGCCTGAGGAAGGATTTTTAGTGTAACGTCAAGGTATTTTGTGAGGGTTTGGGGCAATCCATGAACATTGTGCTATCTGGAAGGGTCTCGGAATGTAGTATCAAACCTTTTCTCAGGTTTTCAGGTTAGTCTTGAAGCATCGTGCCTGAGGAAGGATTTTTTTAGTGTAACGTCAAGGTATTTTGTGAGGGTTTGGGGCAATCCATGAACATTGTGCTATCTGGAAGGGTCTTGGAATGTAGTATCAAACCTTTTCCTCAGGTTTTCAGGTTAGTCTTAAAGTATCGTGCCTGAGGAAGGATTTTTTAGTGTAACGTCAAGGTATTTTGTGAGGGTTTGGGGCAATCCATGAACATTGTGCATTCTGGAAGGGTCTCGGAATGTAGTATCAAACCTTTTCCTCAGGTTTTCAGGTTAGTCTTGAAGCATCGTGCCTGAGGAAGGATTTTTTAGTGTAACGTCAAGGTATTTTGTGAGGGTTTGGGGCAATCCATGAACATTGTGCTGCTATTTGGAAGGGTCTCGGAATGTAGTATCAAACCTTTTCCTCAGGTTTTCAGGTTAGTCTTGAAGCATCGTGTGCCTGAGGAAGGATTTTTAGTGTAACGTCAAGGTATTTTGTGAGGGTTTGGGGCAATCCATGAACATTGTGCTATCTGGAAGGGTCTCGGAATGTAGTATCAAACCTTTTCCTCAGGTTTTCAGGTTAGTCTTGAAGCATCGTGCCTGAGGAAGGATTTTTAGTGTAACGTCAAGGTATTTTGTGAGGGTTTGGGCAATCCATGAACATTGTGCTATCTGGAAGGGTCTTGGAATGTAGTATCAAACCTTTTTCTCAGGTTTTCAGGTTAGTCTTGAAGCATCGTGCCTGAGGAAGGATTTTTTAGTGTAACGTCAAGGTATTTTTGTGAGGGTTTGGGGCAATCCATGAACATTGTGCTATCTGGAAGGGTCTCGGAATGTAGTATCAAACCTTTTCTTAGGTTTTCAGTGTAGTCTTGAAGCATCGTGCCTGAGGAAGGATTTTTTTAGTGTAACGTCAAGGTATTTTTGTGAGGGTTTGGGGCAATCCATGAACATTGTGCTATCTGGAAGGGTCTCATGAAGGAATGTAGTATCAAACCTTTTCCTCAGGTTTTCAGGTTAGTCTTGAAGCATCGTGCCTGAGGAAGGATTTTTAGTGTAACGTCAAGGTATTTTGTGAGGGTTTGGGGCAATCCATGAACATTGTGCTATCTGGAAGGGTCTCGGAATGTAGTATCAAACCTTTTTCTCAGGTTTTCAGTGTAGTCTTGAAGCATCGTGCCTGAGGAAGGATTTTTTTTAGTGTAACGTCAAGGTATTTTGTGAGGGTTTGGGGCAATCCATGAACATTGTGCTATCTGGAAGGGTCTTGGAATGTAGTATCAAACCTTTTCTTAGGTTTTCAGGTTTTCAGGCCACCTGGAAGGATTTTTTAGTCTTGAAGCATTTTATGAGGTTTTGCCAGTTCTGAGGAATTGAAGGATTTTGGAAGTGTAGCATCAAAGCTTTTCTTAGGTTTTCAGGGTATTTTGGAGCATCGAGCCACCTGGAAGGATTTTTTTAGGCATTTTTGTCAGTTCTGGAATAAAGGTATTTTGTGAGGGTTTGGGGCAATCCATGAACATTGTGCTATCTGGAAGGGTCTCGGAATGTAGTATCAAACCTTTTTCTCAGGTTTTCAGTGTAGTCTTGAAGCATCGTGCCTGAGGAAGGATTTTTTAGTGTAACGTCAAGGTATTTTGTGAGGGTTTGGGGCAATCCATGAACATTGTGCTATCTGGAAGGGTCTCGGAATGTAGTATCAAACTTTTTCTCAGGTTTTCAGGTTAGTCTTGAAGCATCGTGCCTGAGGAAGGATTTTTAGTGTAACGTCAAGGTATTTTGTGAGGGTTTGGGGCAATCCATGAACATTGTGCTATCTGGAAGGGTCTCGGAATGTAGTATCAAAGCTTTTTCTCTCAGGTTTTCAGGTTAGTCTTGAAGCATCGTGCCTGAGGAAGGATTTTTTAGTGTAACGTCAAGGTATTTTGTGAGGGTTTGGGGCAATCCATGAACATTGTGCTATCTGGAAGGGTCTCGGAATGTAGTATCAAACCTTTTCTTAGGTTTTCAGTGTAGTCTTGAAGCATCGTGCCTGAGGAAGGATTTTTTAGTGTAACGTCAAGGTATTTTGTGAGGGTTTTGGGCAATCCATGAACATTGTGCTATCTGGAAGGGTCTCGGAATGTAGTATCAAACCTTTTCTTCAGGTTTTCAGCGTAGTTTTGAAGCATGCCTGAGGAAGGATTTTTTAGTGTAACGTCAAGGTATTTTGTGAGGGTTTGGGGCAATCCATGAACATTGTGCTATCTGGAAGGGTCTCGGAATGTAGTATCAAAGCTTTTTCTTAAGGGTACCTTTTTCTCAGGTTTTCAGGTTAGTTTTGAAGCATCCAGTTCTGGAATGGAAAGATTTTTTAGTGTAACTTTTTTCAAGGTATTTTGTGACCTGGGGTTTGTAACATGGGCAATCCATGAACATTGTGCTTTGGAAGGGTCTGGAATGTAGTATCAAAGCTTTTTCTCAGGTTTTCAGGGTTAGTCTTGAAGCATCGTGCCTGAGGAAGGATTTTTTTAGTGTAACATCAAGGTATTTTGTGAGGGTTTGGGGCAATCCATGAACATTGTGCTATCTGGAAGGGTCTCGGAATGTAGTATCATCAAAGCTTTTTCTTAGGTTTTCAGGGTAGTTTTTGAAGCATCGTGCCCTGAGGAAGGATTTTTAGTGTAACGTCAAGGTATTTTATGAGGGTTTTGGGCAATCCATGAACATTGTGCTATCTGGAAGGGTCTCGGAATGTAGTATCAAAGCTTTTTCTTAGGTTTTCAGGGTAGTTTTGAAGCATCGTGCCACCTGAGGAAGGATTTTTTTTAGTGTAACATCAAGGTATTTTGTGAGGGTTTTGGGCAATCCTGAACATTGTGCTATTTGGAAGGGTCTCAAAGGAATGTAGTATCAAACCTTTTTCTCAGGTTTTCAGGGTAGTCTTGAAGCATGAGCCACCTGAGGAAGGATTTTTTTTAGTGTAACATCAAGGTATTTTGTGAGGGTTTTGGGCAATTCTGAACATTGTGCTGTCTGGAAGGGTCTCGGAATGTAGTATCAAACCTTTTTCTTAGGTTTTCAGGTTAGTTTTGAAGCATCGATTTTATGAGGAAGGATTTTTTAGTGTAACATCAAGGTATTTTTATGAGGGTTTTGGGCAATTCATGAACATTGTGCTATTTGGAAGGGTCTTGAGTGTAGCATCAAACCTTTTTCTCAGGTTTTCAGGGTATTTTTGAAGCATCGAGCCACCTGAGGAAGGATTTTTAGTGTAACATCAAGGCATTTTATGAGGGTTTTGGCCAGTTCTGGAACATTGTGCTATTTGGAAGGGTCTCGGAATGTAGCATCAAACCTTTTTCTCAGGTTTTCAGGGTATTTTTGAAGCATCGCCACCTGAGGAAGGATTTTTTAGTGTAACATGAAGGTATTTTTGAGGGTTTGGCCAGTTCTGGAATGAACATTGTGCTGTCTGGAAGGGTCTCGGAGTGTAGCATAAAAGCTTTTCTTAGGTTTTCAGGTTTTCAGGTATTTTTGGAGCATCTTGAAGCATCCACCTGGAAGGATTTTTTAGTGTAACATGAAGGCATTTTTTGAGGGTTTTGGCCAGTTCTGGAATTGTGCTTTTTGGAAGGGTCTCGGAATGTAGCATCAAACCTTTTTCTTAGGTTTTCAGGTTATTTTTGGAGCATCGAGCCACCTGAGGAAGGATTTTTTAGTGTAACATGAAGGCATTTTATGAGGTTTTGGCCAGTTCTGGAATTGTGCTATCTGGAAGGGTCTCGGAGTGTAGCATCAAAAGCTTTTCTTAGGTTTTCAGGGTATTTTTGGAGCATCGAGTGCACCTGGAAGGATTTTTAGTGTAACATGAAGGCATTTTATGAGGTTTTGGGCAGTTCATGAACATGTGCTGCTTTTGGAAGGGTCTGGAATGAGTGTAGCATCAAAGCTTTTTCTTAGGTTTTCAGGGTTTTTTTGGAGCATCGAGGTTTGAGGAAGGATTTTTTAGTGTAACATGAAGGCATTTTATGAGGGTTTTGGCCAGTTCTGGAACATTGTGCTTTCTGGAAGGGTCTCTGGAAGGAATGTAGCATCAAAGCTTTTTCTCAGGTTTTCAGGGTATTTTTGGAGCATCGTGCACCTGAGGAAGGATTTTTTTAGTGTAACATGAAGGCATTTTATGAGGGTTTTGGCCAGTTCTGGAACATTGTGCTTTTGGAAGGGTCTCGGAGTGTAGCATCAAAGCTTTTTCTTAGGTTTTCAGGGTATTTTTGAGCATCGTGCACCTGGAAGGATTTTTTAGTGTAACATGAAGGCATTTTATGAGGGTTTTGGCCAGTTCTGGAATTGTGCTTTTTGGAAGGTCTCGGAGTGTAGCATCAAAGCTTTTTCTTAGGTTTTCAGGGTATTTTTGGAGCATCGAGCCACCTGAAAGGATTTTTTTTGTGTAACATGAAGGCATTTTATGAGGGTTTTGGCCAGTTCTGGAATGTCGTGCTTTTTGGAAGGGTCTCGGAGTGTAGCATCAAAGCTTTTTCTTAGGTTTTCAGGGTATTTTTGAGCATCGAGCCACCTGGAAGGATTTTTTTAGTGTAACATGAAGGCATTTTATGAGGGTTTTGGCCAGTTCTGGAATGTTGTGCTTTTGGAAGGGTCTCGGAGTGTAGCATCAAAAGCTTTTCTTAGGTTTTCAGGGTAGTTTTTGGAGCAAGGATTTTAGTGCCTGGAAGGATTTTTTAGTGTAACATGAAGGCATTTTATGAGGGTTTTGGCCAGTTCTGGAAATGTGTGCTGTTTGGAAGGGTCTCGGAGTGTAGCATCAAAGCTTTTTCTTAGGTTTTCAGGGTATTTTTGGAGCATCGAGGCACCTGGAAGGATTTTTAGTGTAACATGAAGGCATTTTATGAGGGTTTTGGCCAGTTCTGGAATGTGTGCTTTTGGAAGGGTCTCGGAGTGTAGCATCAAAGCTTTTTCTTAGGTTTTCAGGGTATTTTTGGAGCATCGAGCCACCTGGAAGGATTTTTAGTGTAACATGAAGGCATTTTATGAGGGTTTTGGCCAGTTCTGGAATGTGTGCTTTTGGAAGGGTCTCGGAGTGTAGCATCAAAGCTTTTTCTTAGGTTTTCAGGGTATTTTTGGAGCATCGTGCACCTGGAAGGATTTTTTTAGTGTGTAGGCATTTTATGAGGGTTTGCCAGTTCTGGAAGGCATTTTATGAGGGTTTTGGCATCAGTTCTGGACATTGTGCTTTTTGGAAGGGTCTTTTATGAGGGAGTGTAGCATCAAAGCTTTTTTGAGCATCGAACCTTTAGGTTTTCAGGGCATAGCTTTTTTTGGTTTTCAGGGCATCGAGGCACCTGGAAGGATTTTTTAGTGTAACATGAAGGCATTTTATGAGGGTTTTGGCCAGTTCTGGAATGTTGTGCTGTCTGGAAGGGTCTCGGAGTGTAGCATCAAAGCTTTTTCTTAGGTTTTCAGGGTATTTTTGGAGCATCGAGCCACCTGGAAGGATTTTTTAGTGTAACATGAAGGCATTTTATGAGGGTTTTGGCCAGTTCTGGAATGTCGTGCTTTTTGGAAGGTCTCGGAGTGTAGCATCAAAGCTTTTTCTTAGGTTTTCAGGGTATTTTTGGAGCATCGAGCCACCTGGAAGGATTTTTTAGTGTAACATGAAGGCATTTTATGAGGGTTTGGCCAGTTCTGGAATGTCGTGCTTTTTGGAAGGGTCTCAGGGTATTTTTGGGAGTGTAGCATCAAAGCTTTTTCTTAGGTTTTCAGGGTATTTTTGGAGCATCGAGCCACCTGGAAGGATTTTTTTAGTGTAACATGAAGGCATTTTATGAGGGTTTTGGCCAGTTCTGGAATGTGTGCTTTTGGAAGGGTCTCGGAGTGTAGCATCAAAGCTTTTTCTTAGGTTTTCAGGGTATTTTTGGAGCATCGAGGCCACCTGGAAGGATTTTTAGTGTAACATGAAGGCATTTTATGAGGGTTTTGGCCAGTTCTGGAATGTCTGGAAGGGTCTCGGAGTGTAGCATCAAAGCTTTTTCTTAGGTTTTCAGGGTATTTTTGGAGCATCGAGCCACCTGGAAGGATTTTTTAGTGTAACATGAAGGCATTTTATGAGGGTTTTGGCCAGTTCTGGAATGTCGTGCTGTCTGGAAGGGTCTCGGAGTGTAGCATCAAAGCTTTTTCTTAGGTTTTCAGGGTATTTTTGGAGCATCGAGCCACCTGGAAGGATTTTTTAGTGTAACATGAAGGCATTTTATGAGGGTTTTGGCCAGTTCTGGAATGTCGTGCTGTTTGGAAGGGTCTCGGAGTGTAGCATCAAAGCTTTTTCTTAGGTTTTCAGGGTATTTTTGGAGCATCGAGCCACCTGGAAGGATTTTTTAGTGTAACATGAAGGCATTTTATGAGGGTTTTGGCCAGTTCTGGAATGTCGTGCTTTTGGAAGGGTCTCGGAGTGTAGCATCAAAGCTTTTTCTTAGGTTTTCAGGGTATTTTTGGAGCATCGAGGCACCTGGAAGGATTTTTTTAGTGTAAATGATGAGGCATTTTATGAGGGTTTTGGCCAGTCTCTGGAATGTGTGCTTTTGGAAGGGTCTCAGAGTGTAGCATCAAAGCTTTTTCTTAGGTTTTCAGGGTATTTTTGGAGCATTGAGCCACCGGGAAGGATTTTTAGTGTAACATGAAGGCATTTTTGAGGTTTTGGCCAGTTCTGGAATGTCGTGCTTTTTTCTGGAGTGTAGCATCAAAGCTTTTTCTTAGGTTTTCAGGGTATTTTTGGAGCATCGAGCTTTTGGAAGGGTTTTCAGTTCTGGAAGTGCTTTTTAGGGTCTCATCAAAGCTTTTTCTTAGGTTTTCAGGGTATTTTTTGAGCATCAAGGCACCTGGAAGGATTTTTTTAGTGTAACATGAAGGCATTTTATGAGGGTTTTGGCCAGTTCTGGAATGTCGTGCTTTTTGGAAGGGTCTCGGAGTGTAGCATCAAAGCTTTTTCTTAGGTTTTCAGGGTATTTTTGGAGCATCGAGCCACCTGGAAGGATTTTTTAGTGTAACATGAAGGCATTTTATGAGGGTTTTGGCCAGTTCTGGAATGTCGTGCTTTTTGAAAGGTCTCGGAGTGTAGCATCAAAGCTTTTTCTTAGGTTTTCAGGGTATTTTGGAGCATTGAGGCCTGGAAGGATTTTTTTAGTGTAACATGAAGGCATTTTATGAGGGTTTTGGCCAGTTCTGGAACATTGCTTTTTGGAAGGGTCTCAGAGCTTTTTCTTAGGTGTAGCATCAAAGATTTTTTTTCTTAGGTTTTCAGGGTATTTTTGGAGCATCAAAGCTTTTTCTTAGGCACTCGAGGAAGGATTTTTAGTGTAACATGAAGGCATTTTATGAGGGTTTTGGCCAGTTCTGGAATGTCGTGTGCTTTTGGAAGGGTCTCGGAGTGTAGCATCAAAGCTTTTTCTTAGGTTTTCAGGGTATTTTTGGAGCATCGAGGCACTGGAAGGATTTTTAGTGTAACATGAAGGCATTTTATGAGGGTTTTGGCCAGTTCTGGAATGTCGTGCTTTTTGGAAGGGTCTCGGAGTGTAGCATCAAAGCTTTTTCTTAGGTTTTCAGGGTATTTTTGGAGCATCGAGCCACCTGGAAGGATTTTTAGTGTAACATGAAGGCATTTTATGAGGGTTTTGGCCAGTTCTGGAATGTCGTGCTTTTGGAAGGGTCTCGGAGTGTAGCATCAAAGCTTTTTCTTAGGTTTTCAGGGTATTTTTGGAGCATCGAGGCACTAGGAAGGATTTTTAGTGTAACATGAAGGCATTTTATGAGGGTTTTGGCCAGTTCTGGAATGTCGTGCTTTTGGAAGGGTCTCGGAGTGTAGCATCAAAGCTTTTTCTTAGGTTTTCAGGGTATTTTTGGAGCATCGAGGCACTAGGAAGGATTTTTTAGTGTAACATGAAGGCATTTTATGAGGGTTTTGGCCAGTTCTGGAATGTCGTGCTTTTTGGAAGGGTCTCGGAGTGTAGCATCAAAGCTTTTTCTTAGGTTTTCAGGGTATTTTTGGAGCATCGAGGCACTAGGAAGGATTTTTTAGTGTTACATGAAGACATTTTATGAGGGTTTTGGCCAGTTCTGGAATGTCGTGCTTTTTGGAAGGTTTCGGAGTGTAGCATCAAAGCTTTTTCTTAGGTTTTCAGGGTATTTTTGGAGCATCGAGCCACCTGGAAGGATTTTTTAGTGTAACATGAAGGCATTTTATGAGGGTTTTGGCCAGTTCTGGAATGTCGTGCTTTTTGGAAGGGTCTCGGAGTGTAGCATCAAAGCTTTTTCTTAGGTTTTCAGGGTATTTTTGGAGCATCGAGCCACCTGGAA
>NW_027100728.1:725439-776825 GCF_040412425.1 Macrobrachium rosenbergii
TTTTTAGTGTAACATGAAGGCATTTTATGAGGGTTTTGGCCAGTTCTGGAATGTCGTGCTGTCTGGAAGGGTCTCGGAGTGTAGCATCAAAGCTTTTTCTTAGGTTTTCAGGGTATTTTTGGAGCATCAAGCCACCTGGAAGGATTTTTTAGTGTAACATGAAGGCATTTTATGAGGGTTTTGGCCAGTTCTGGAATGTCATGCTGTCTGGAAGGGTCTCTCAAAGTGTGTTTCAGCATCAAAGCTTTTTTTTTTTTTTCAGGGTATTTTTTTTTAGCATCAAGCCACATCTGGAACCTGGAAGGATTTTTAGTTGAACATGAAACATGAAGGCATTTTATGAGGGTTTTGGCCAGTTCTGGAATGTCGTGCTTTTGGAAGGGTCTCGGAGTGTAGCATCAAAGCTTTTTCTTAGGTTTTCAGGGTATTTTTTTTGCATCATGCACCTGGAAGGATTTTTTTGTAACATGAAGGCATTTTATGAGGGTTTTGGCCAGTTCTGGAATGTCAATGCTGTTGGAAGGGTCTCGGAGTGTAGCATCAAAGCTTTTTCTTTTTTTCAGGGTATTTTTGGAGCATCAAGAGCACCTGGAAGGATTTTTAGTGTAACATTTGGCATTTTATGAAGGTTTGGCCAGTTCTGGAATTTATTTTGAAGGGTCTTTTTTTAGCATCAAAGCTTTTTAAGGGTTTTCAGGGTTTTTTTGTTCATCGAGCCACCTGGGATTTTTTAGTGTAACATGAAGAAGGCATTTTATGAGGGTTTTGGCCAGTTCTGGAATGTCTTGCTTTTTTCAGGGTCTCGAGTGTAGCATCAAAGCTTTTCTTAGGTTTTCAGGGTTTTTTTTGAGCATCGAGCCACCTGGAAGGTTTTAGTGTAACATGAAGGCATTTTATGAGGGTTTTGGCCAGTTCTGGAATGTGGCATTGTGCTTTTTGGAAGGTCTCAGTGTAGCATCAAAGCTTTTTCTTTTTCAGGTTTTTTCAGGGTATTTTTTCTTGAGCATTTAGGAAGGATTTTTTTGTAACATGAAGGCATTTTATGAGGGTTTTGGCCAGTTCTGGAATGTCATTTTTTGAAGGGGTTTTTTGTGTAGCATTTTTTTTCTTAGGTTTTCAGGTATTTTGGAGCATTTAAACCTGGAAGGATTTTAGTGTAAATGAATTTTTGAAAATTTGGCAGTTCTGGAATGTCATTTTTTGGAAGGTTTTGTAGCATTTTTTTCAGGTTTTTTTTTTGAGCATCAAGCCACCTGGAAGGATTTTTAGTGTAACATGAAGGCATTTTATGAGGGTTTTGGCCAGTTCTGGAATGTCATGCTTTCTGGAAGGGTCTTGGATTGTAGCATCAAAAGCTTTTTCTTAGGTTTTCAGGGTATTTTGAGAGCATCAAGATGACCTGGAAAGGATTTTTTAGTGTAACATGAAGGAATTTTTTTGAGGGTTTTATTATTTTTTCTGGAATGTCATGCTGAATTGGAAGGGTTCTCATGAGGTCTCAGCAAGCATCAAAGCTTTTTCTCTTAGGTTTTCAGGGTATTTTTGAGCATCAAGCCACTGGAAGGATTTTTAGTGTAACATGAAGGCATTTTATGAGGTTTTGGCCAGTTCTGGAATGTCAATGTTTTTCTGGAAGGGTCTAAGTGTAGCATCAAAGCTTTTTTTAGGTTTTCAGTTTTTTTTTTTTAGGTAGCATGAGCATTTCAACTGGAAGGATTTTTATTAACATGAAGGCATTTTATGAGGTTTTGGCCAGTTCTGGAATGTCATTAATTTTTGTTCAGTTTTGTTTAAGGGATGTAGTTTAGTTTTAGAAAGTTTTTTAGGTTTTCAGGGTATTTTTGAGCATCAAGCACAGGAAGGATTTTTTTTTTTTTGATTTTTTTAGTTATTTTTTGAGATGAGATTTTTGAAGGCATCAGTTCAGTTTAATCAGTATTTAACAGCAAAAGGGAATTAGAGGTAGTATCAGTAAAGCATTTCTTTTTGGTCAGGGTATTTTTTTTCAGTTTTTCAAATCATTTTTTTAGTTTAACAAAGTAGATTTTTTTTTTTTTGGGGCATTTTTTTTTTTGTTTTCACTATTATTTTTTGTTTTTTTTTTTTTTTAGGAATCATTCATTTTAGTTTAGTATTAGTCATTTTGGAGGAGATTTTTTACTTTTAGTTCATGGTTTAGTTCATTTTGGATTTTAAATGCAACAGGAAGGATTCACTATTAGTTCATTTTAGTCATGTTAGTCACTGCTAGTTCAATTGTTAGTTGCAAAGGAGTCATTTTGCAAAGCTTTTCTTAGGTTAGTTTTTCAGGATTTTTTATTATTATTGGAGTTTCATTTTTAGTTAACATGAAGGCATTTTTTGAGTTCATTTAGGAGAGTCACTGTTAGTTCAAGGGTCTCATGCAACATCAAGATTCACTATTTTTCAGTATTAGTCATTCAACAGGAGAGTTTCACTATTTGTGTTCATTATTAGTTATTATGCAACATGAGATTTTGACTTTTATGTTCAGTATTTGGGTTTTGGCCAACAGGAATTTTTTTTTCAGTTTTCAGGCATTTTTTAACATCAGATTCACTGGAATTTTTATGTAACATGTTTCAGTTCTGAGTTTTTTAAAATCATGGAACAGTTTTTTTCACTTTTAGTTTTAGTTATTTTTGAGCATTTTATTTTTTTTCAGTAGTAAGTTTTTAGTCATGCATTAGGTTTTGGCCAGTAGTTTCAATGTCATTTTTCAAAGGTCAGTTTGTAAATCAAAGCTTCACTATTAGGTTTTTTTTTTTTAGTCATTCAAGTATTAGGAAGGATTTTTAACTTTTAGTTTAGTGTCAGTTTTTTTTTATTAGTTTTTTAGTTTTGTAGTTACATTAGTTTTTTAAGTTCAGTATTAGTCATGTCAACATCAAAGATTCACTATTAGTTTTCAGTTTAACAGGATTCAAAAGGAGATCATTTAGTCATGCAACAAGAGATTTTTAGTTCATTTAAGTCATTTTTTCAGGAGATTTTTATTAGTTCACTATTAGTCATGCAACAGGAGATTCACATTAGTTCAGTATTAGTCATGCAACAGGAGATTCACTATTAGTTCACTATTAGTCATGCAACAGGAGATTCACTATTAGTTCAGTATTAGTCATGCAACAGGAGATTCACTATTAGTTCACTATTAGTCATGCAACAGGAGATTCACAATAGGAAATAATTCAGTATTAGTCATGCAACAGGAGATTCACTATTAGTTCACTATTAGTCATGCAACAGGAGATTCACAATTAGTTCAGTTTAGTCATGCAACAGGAGATTCACTATTAGTTCAGTATTAGTCATGCAACAGGAGATTCATTCACTATTAGTTCAGTATTAGTCATGCAACAGGAGATTCACTATTAGTTCACTATTAGTCATGCAACAGGAGATTTTTTTTACTATTAGTTCACTATTAGTCATGCAACAGGAGATTCATTATTAGTTCAGATTAGTCATGCAAAGAGGAGATTCACTATTAGTTCAGTATTAGTCATGCAACAGGAGATTCACTCATTAGTTCACTATTAGTCATGCAACAGGAGATTCACTATTAGTTCAGTCATGCAACAGGAGATTCACTATTAGTTCACTATTACCGTTTTTTGTTAGGAGATTTTTTTATGTATTTCATTAGTTTTTAGTATTAGTTTTCATATTAGTCATGAAAGGTTCACTATTATTCATATTAGTCATGCAACATTGAGAAGGAAAATTAATCTGCTTAGGAGATTCACTATTAGGAAGGGTCAAAACAGGAGATTTCACTATTAGTTCAGGATTAGTCATCCAACAAAGGCCCAAAATTGTTTGTTCACAAAAATTAAAATTTCAACAGGAAATTTCACTTCTAGTTTTGGAAGGCTCAAAATTCATGCAGCAAGGCACTATTAGTTTTCAGTATTAGTCAAGCAAATTTAAATTTGTGAATTAAGTTCAAAAAATCATGCAGCATTAAATTCAATTTAAGTTCACTTTAAGGTCAAAAAATCCTGTAACAAAAAATCCTGGAAGGTTCAAAAAACTTTGTAAGGAATTTATGCAAAATCCTGGAAGGGAAATTCTGTAGGAAGGCCCAATGTAAAGGAGAAAAGGGTTTAAGTAAAGGCAACAGGAAAATCCTGTAGGAAGGCCCAAAAATCCTGTGGAAGGCAAAAAAAATCCTGTTCAGGAAGGTCCAAAAATCCTGGGAAGGCCCAAAAAAAATGTTAGAAGGCCCAAAAAATCCTGTGGAAGGCAAAAAAGGCAAAAATCCTGTTAGGAAGGCCAAAAAAAATCCTGTAGGAAGGCCCAAAAATCCTGTAGGAAGGCCCAAAAAATCCTGTTAGTTCAAAATTTTTGCCCAAAAATCCTGTAGGAAGGCCCAAAAATCCTGTAGGCCCAAAATCCTGTGGGAAGGTGGAAGGGCCAAAAATCCTGTTAAGGCCAAAAAAATCCTGTTGTTCAGAAGGCCCAAAAATCCTGTAGGAATGCCCAAAAATCCTGTAGGAAGGCCCAAAAATCCTGTAAGGAAGGTCCAAAAATCCTGTGGAAGGCCCAAAAATCCTGTTTAAGGCCAAAAAATCCTGTAGGAAGGCCCAAAAATCCTGTAGGAAGGCCCAAAAAAACCTGAGGAAGGTAAAGGCAAAAATCCTGTCAGGAAGGCCCAAAAATCCTGTAAAAGGCCAAAAATCCTGTAGGAAGGCCAAAAATCCTGTCTGTTGGAAGGCCCAAAAATCCTGTTAGGAAGGCCCAAAAAATCCTGTAGGAAGGCCCAAAAATCCTGTAAAGGAAAAATCCTGGTCCAAAAAATCCTGTAGGAAGGCCCAAAAAATCCTGTAGGAAGGCCCAAAAATCCTGTCCTGGAGGCCCAAAAATCCTGTAGGAAGGCCCAAAAATCCTGTAGGAGGAAGGCCAAAAATCCTGTAGGAAGGCCAAAAAATCTGTCAAGGCCCAAAAAAATCCTGTAGGAAGGCCAAAAAATCCTGTAGAAGGCCCAAAAATCCTGGAGGAATTTTTGTAGGAAGCCCAAAAAATCCTGTAGGAAGGCCCAAAAATCCTGTAGGAAGGCCCAAAAATCCTGTGGAAGGCCCAAAAAATCCTGGGGAAGGCCCAAAAAATCCTGTAGGAAGGCCCAAAAATCCTGTGTGAAGGCCCAAAAATCCTGTAGGAAGGCCCAAAAATCCTGTAGGAAGGCCCAAAAAATCCTGTTCCTGTAAGGAAAAAAATCCTGGAAAGGCCCAAAAATCCTGTAGGGCCAAAAATGTAAAAAAATCCTGGGAAGGCCCAAAAATGTTAAAAAATCCTTAAGGTGTAAAAATCCTGTAGGAAGGCCCAAAAATCCTGTAGGAAGGCCCAAAAATCCTGGAGGAAAATCCAAAAATCCTGTAGGAAGGCCCAAAAATCCTGTAGGAAGGCCCAAAAATCCTGTGAGGAAGGCCCAAAAAAAGGTCCAAAAAAAATCCTGTAGGAAGGCCCAAAAATCCTGTAGGAAGGTCCAAAAATCCTGTGGGGAAGGCCCAAAAATCCTGTAGGAAGGCCCAAAAAATCCTGTAGGAAGGCCCAAAAATCCTGTAGGAAGGCCCAAAAATCCTGGAAGGGTTCAATCCTGTAGGCCCAAAATCCTGTAGGAAGGTCCAAAATCCTGTAGGAAGGCCCAAAAAATCACTGTTAAGGCCCAAAAAATCCATCAAGGTCCAAAAATCCTGTCCTGTAGAATGTCCAAAATCCTGGAAGGCCCAAAATCTGTCAAAGGCCCAAAAATCCTGAAGGCCCAAAAATCCTGTCAAAGGTCCAAAAATCCTGAAATCTTGAAATTTCAGAAACATCATTTTCATTTTCATTTATTTTCATTCTTTTTCTTTCATTTATTCTTCATTATTCTTCATTTAATCTTCATTATTCTTCATTTAATCTTCATTATTCTTCATTTATTCTTCATTATTCTTCATTTATTCTTCATTATTCTCATTTATTCACCCGACCTTTGTCACATCTTCATCCATTTCCTCTTTGAACAGAATTCCTCCTTCAATAGAGTCTGGTTTCAATTCCATCCAGAATTCCTTCATATTTCTCCTTTTCACTATCAGTTTTTTGTACTTTTTTTTGTACTTCCATCTTTATCATCATCTCCCAGTAAACGGCAAAATTGATGATCATCATTTTCTAGTCTTCATCTCTCCCAATTCCCTCATTTATCAAACTTTTTATGTCTAAACATCAAATCATTTTGGTCAACTTTCATTGAGCTTATTGTCCCAAAGACTCGCCCGATATTATGAGCGATTCTTGGAATCTTGGAATCGCCACAGACGACAAATCTATTCCGAGTTGATAAATCAGAACGCCTGTTGTGATACACTGACATCACACAGACAATTCTGACTGAACCCCTGCAAAACCTGGGGCCCAAATGCCCCCACTCTCATGGCTGTGCCCTGGGCATGAAGTTAGGTCTGTAGTGGACAAGAAAGAGTAAAAAAGTAAATTAAAACTTTGATTCCTGACCAAATCTGCCATTGTACCCTAATACCCAGCAAAGGTAGACGAGACTTGCCGTCAGTTCACGGTTCGGATGCCCCAGAGAAATAGACAGAAATAGACACAAATAGACACTAAATAGACATAAATAGACCCAAAGAGCAAATAATAAATGAAATATTGATAAAAATATAAACGATTTGGATTCTAAAGATTATCCATAGGCCTAGAATGCATTCTTCCAAGGGGGCATTTGAGGGCATTTTGGCATCGCTGAAACTGAGATATATAGGAATATATAGACTTATAGACTTATACCAATTAATTTCCGCCATTAAAAAACATATTTTAGGAAGGAAATATATAGAATTTAAGGCCATTTTGGTTTAAATAAGTCAATTTGACTTCCCAGATGACGTCTGGTCAAGACACGTGAATCGGACGATGAATCACGAGATTTACGTAATTAAGGACTGTCTGACTGATTTGGGTTAATTAAAATAACTAATTAGCTTAATTATCATTAATTATATAATAAAATTAACGTAAGATTAATGAAATATGGCCGTTTTTCGACCGCCGATTCGCCGAGATTCGAACCTGGTTCGAACACTTCCACTGGTTCGATAATTTACGATATTTACGTAATTTCTGACTATTTGACCGATTTAGATCAATTAATGAGACTAATTAGCGTTAATTATGTTGTAAATATATTAAAATTAACGTAAAATTAATTAAATATAGCGATTTTTGTTGATTTTGATTCGCTGATTCGCGAGATTCGAGCCTAGTTCGAGCTATGATTTGGTTCGATAATTCACGAAATTTACGTAATTTCGGACTGATTGACTGATTGGGATCAATTTATACAACTAATTAGCTTAATTATCATTAATAATATAATAAAATTAACGTAAGATTCATTAAATATAGCCATTTTTGTTGCTGCTTCGAAGAGATTCGAACCTGGTTCGAACCAATGTTCGATAATTCTCGGTATTTACGTAAATTCTGACTATTTGACCGATTTAGATCAATTAATGATCCTAATTAGCGTTAATGAGGTTGGAAATATGTGTCAATTAACGTAAAATTAATTAAATATGGCCGTTTTTCGTTGCCGAATCGATAAAATATTCGGGAATCACGTGAATATCGTCATATCATCGAACCGAACAACTGTTCGAACAGGTTCGAACCAGGTTCGAATCAGCAACAAAAATCGCTATTTTTAATGAATTTTACGTTAATTGACATATATTTTCAACCCAATTAACGCTAATTAGTCTCATTAATTGATCTAAATCGGTCAAATAGTTCGAAATTACGTAAATATCATAAAATCATCGAACCGAATAACTGTTCGAACAGGGTTCGAATCCCGTCGAGTCGGCGACGAAAAATGGCCATAAATAATTAATTTTACGTTAATTCACTTATATTATTAACGATAATTAAGCTAATTAGTTATTTAAATCAACCCAAATCAGTCAGACAGTCCTTAATCACGTGAATCTCGTGATTCATCGTCCGATGATTCGCATCAGTGTCTGGAACCAGACTCGTCTTCTGGAAATTTGAAATTGACTTATTTAGGCCAAAATGGCCTTAAATTCTATATATTTCCTTCCCAAAATATGTTTTTTAATGGCAGAAATTGATCTGTATAGATCTATAAGTCTATATATTCCTATATATCTCGGTTTCAGCTATGCCAAAATGCCCCCTTGGGAGGGAGGTATTCTAGGCCTATGGTTAATCTTTAGAATCCAAATCTTTTATATTTTTTGAATATTTCATTTATTATTTGATTTTTAGGTTATTTAGAGCGTTGATAGTGAGGTTCTGATAGTGTCATAGCCACTGTACCCCCCAAGATCTAGTGCACAATACAAGACATTACATTGATAGTGAGGTCATCTGATATTGTCATAGTCACTGTACAACTAAGATCTGGTGCATAATACCAGAAATTACAATGATAGTGAGTTTGTCTGATAGTGTCATAGTCACTGTACCCCAAGATCTAGCACACAATACCAAAATTTACACTGATAGTGAAATGATCTGATAGTGTCAGTCACTGTAGTGCAAGATCTAGTTCACAATACCAGAACTTAAATTGATAGTGAAGTCATCTGATAGTATCAGTCACTGTACTGCAAGATCTAATGCACAATACCAGAAATTACATTGATAGTGAGGATGTCTGATAGTGTCATCATCACTGTTCCCCAAGATCTAGTGTGTACAACGTGAGGATTTTTATTGCAGCAATGTGAGAGAGAGAGATAGATTACAGATTGATGAGAGAGAGAGAGATTTTTGAGAGTCTGATAGTGTCATGTCACACACCCAGGTGATCTTGACGGCACCCCAACGGTCAGTATCAAACCTTTACCTAGGTTTTTAGATTTTTGCCTCTTCAGCATTTCCGGCACATGGAAGGAATAATTTTTACTTTCTTTTTTCCTTTTTAAGGTTTTTTTTTAGTGTTTTTTAGTCAAAATGGAACCCTCTTCCAACGTTACTTGAAATGGTCTAGTAGTGTCGTTTCAAAGCTTTTTCTTGAGGTTTTTTGGGTTTTTTTAGGAAGCATCAATTACCTGATTGAAGGTATTTTATGAGGGTTTTGGGAGTTCTGAATGTCAAGCTGTTGGAAGGGTCTCAAGTGTAGCATCAAAGCTTTTTTCTTAGGTTTTCAGGGTATTTTTGGCATTAAGCATTCTGAGGATTTTTTTAGTGTAACATGAAGGCATTTTATTTAGGTTCATAGTTCTGGAATGTCACTATTTTTTGGAAGGGTCTTTTTTAGCATCAATTTATTTTTATTTTTTTTTTTATTTAGGGTTTTTTTTTATTTATCATCATAAGGATTTTTAGTGTTTATTTATTTATTTATTTGACATTTTATTTATTTTTATTTTTAGTTCTCTTTCTGTCCCATTTTTATATGTTTTTAGGTTTTTAGGTTTTCAGGGTATTACCACATATATTCTCCATCAAAAATCACATTGATAAAGAACACTGATTTGACCCCACAAATTCAGGGTCGAAATGCCCACTCTCCTGCCCTTAAAGGTATTCATTTTTTCAATTTAGGTCTGTATTTCTGTGGACAGAAGATTGACCTATTATAATCTAGACAAGGAAGGAGGGGGGGACACCCGTCTCCTTCTCTTTTCAGCCATTGCCGAAATTGATTTATTTGATAGCCAGCCCAAGGGGGGAAGAAAAATTTTACCAAATAACACCCCAACAGACGGAATATATCTCGACGACCTTTATTTATCCTTTTTTCCTTTATTTTATTCCGTTAAGTCTTATAAGTTAATTTATTAAATTAAATATTTTTTTTTAATTTTTGGTTTTTTTTTTCAAGGTTTTTTTCCTGGTTCCTTCGGAAGGTTTTTTTTTTTAGATGAATTTTGACCGAAAGTTCTTTGTATAAAGTTTTGAAATTAAAGTTTTTTTTTCATCTCACATGCAAGGAGTTTTTTTATTTATATATCAGTTTAAATTTAGGGTTCTTATTGACTGGAGCTGAAAAGTTGGAGTCTGTTTTCTTTATTCATTTTTCATTTTTGGCATTTCACCCTTTGCATCTGCGTTTTCACAGACAAAGGCCTTTTAGGTTTTCACATGGCATCGCATTTTGGAAGGAAGGGCTTTCATCATCATCATTTTTCTTCATACTTCATTTCATTTTCTTCTTCATTTTCATCTTTAGTGTAACATGAAGGCATTTTATGAGGGTTTTGGCCAACTGGAATGTTTTGCTTGGATCTTTTTCATCATCAAACTTTTTTAGGTTTTTTTTTTTTTTTTTTGCATTTGTAATTTTTGTGTAACATGAAGGCATTTTTGAGGTTTTGGCCAGTTCTGGAATAAGGAAGGGTCTCACTTTGTAGCATCACAGCTTTTTTCATAGTTTTCAGGGTAATAATAGGATTAAGGATTGTTCTTAAAGGTTTGTTTTTGAAGGTTTTTTTTTTAAATGTTTTTTTGGAAGGGTCCAAAGAACTTTTTTTTTTTGAAACCGGGGAAGGATTTTTTGGAATCATTACTTGAAATTTTTTAAATTGAGAACCATTTTATGAGGTTTTGGCAAGAATGTTGTGCTTTTGGATTTTAAGTTTAAGATAAAGTTTTTTTTAGAGTTTTCAGGGTAGAGTTTGAGTTTAGAGAGCCACCTGGAGAGGATTTTTAGTGTAACATGAAGGCATTTTATGAGGTTTCATTGAAATATTCGGTCTGTTCTGGCTCTAACTTTTTCCTTTTTTTCACAGGTTTTTTTCATCAGATCGATGTATAGAGCGGAGAAGAGAGAGAGGTTTTGAGGTCTGGCTCTACCCAATTGCTGTGTAGAGCCTTTGCTGTTTAATCATTAGATGAAGGCATTTTATAAGTTTTGGCCAGTTCTGGAATGGTACCAAGTATTTATTCATTGAATTAACAAGGTTTTCAAGTTAACATTTTTTTAGTGTAACATGAAGGCATTTTAAGGTTTTTTGACAAATTAACATTGTTTTGGATTTGTTTATTTATTTATTTGTTTATTTATTTATTTATTTATTTATTTATTTATTTATTTATTTATTTATTTATTTATTTATTTATTTATTTATTTATTTATTTATTTATTTATTTATTTATTTATTTATTTATTTATTTATTTTTTTTTATTTATTTATTTATCAATTTATTTATTTATTTATTTTTATTCATAATCATTCATTTATTTATTTATTTATTTATTTATTTATTTATTTATTTATTTATTTATTTATTTATTTATTTATTTTTATTTATTTTTTTTTATTTTTTTTTGATATTGATTGATTGATTGATTTTTTTTTTTTTTTTTTTATTTATTTATTTATTTATTTATTTATTTATTTATTTATTTATTTAGGGTATTTATTTGTTTATTTATTTTTTATTTATTTATTTATTTATTTATTTATTTATTTATTTTTTATTTATTTATTTATTTATTTAAGGGTTTAATTAAAACATCATCCTCTGCATATTCCAACTCTGACAAGATGAAAAATAAAATGTTTTGGCCAGTTCTGGAATGTCAAATTTGATCTAAACTTATCAAATCATTCAGAAGCTTTTTATTTTAATTCAACATTAAAGCCCCTCCTTGAACACCCTTGAGATTTGACATAAAGTAAAGTTAAAGATAAAGTTAAAAAAAAAAGTTAATAAAGTGATTTTATCATATGTAGTTGATGCCAAGACTGATGAATTCTTTTTTTTTTTCACAGATCAAACTGGAAGAAGGGATCTGCTTTTTAGTGTAAGCATTTTATGAATCTTTTAAGTTTCAGGTGAGTGGTTATTATTATTATTATTTTATTAGGGTTTTTATTATTATTATTATTATTATTATTATTATTATTATTATTATTATTATTATTATTATTATTATTAATTTATGAAATATTCTGGAATTCTCTGAACATTTGTAGCATCAAAAAGAAGTTAGGTTAGGTTAACATTTGGTTGACTTTTTCACACCACCACAGTTTTTGGAATTTTTTAGTGTAATGTTTATTTTTTTTGGGTTTTGAGCAAGAGCAATGAGCAATTTTCACAATACAGGTTGAATTCACAACTGTTGTGTTATGGTTTGTAGTTTTTTCAGAAGGTTATTTCACAACAGACAATGGCATTTCCTACCTTCACAGACATGGCCATTTTTGAGACATGGTATCATTTTATGAGGGTTTTTTTTTTTTCTTTTTTCGGTGAGTTTTTGGAGCATCGAAGGCGGATTTTTTAACATGAAAGTAAGTGGTTTTAACTTTTAGCCATTTTCTGGAATGTTGCTTCTGGAAGGGTCTCTGTCTGTAGCATCAAAGCCTTTTTCTTAGTTTTTTCCATTTGTTTTTTGAAGCATCGAGCCATGGAAGAAGCATTTTTTAGTGTAACATCAAGGCATTTTATGAGGGTTTTGGCCAGTTCTGGAATGTTGTGCTGTCTGGAAGGGTCTCGGAGTGTAGTATCAAAGCTTTTTCTTAGGTTTTCAGGGTATTTTTGAAGCATCGTGCCACCTGGAAGGATTTTTAGTGTAACATCAAGGTTTTTTGAGGGTTTTGGCCAGTTCTGGAATTGTGCTGTCTGGAAGGGTCTCGGAGTGTAGTATCAAAGCTTTTTCTTAGGTTTTCAGGGTATTTTTGAGCATCGAGCCACCTGGAAGGGATTTTTAGTGTAACATGAAGGTATTTTATGAGGGTTTTGGGCAATTCTGAACATTGTGCTGTCTGGAAGGGTCTCGGAGTGTAGTATCAAAGCTTTTTCTTAGGTTTTCAGGTTATTTTTGAAGCATCGTGCCTGAGAAGGGATTTTTAGTGTAACATGAAGGTATTTTGTGAGGGTTTTGGGCAGTTCTGAACATTGTGCTGTCTGGAAGGGTCTCGGAATGTAGTATCAAACCTTTTTCTTAGGTTTTCAGGTTATTTTTGAGCATCGTGCCACCTGGAAGGATTTTTTTAGTGTAACATGAAGGTATTTTATGAGGGTTTTGGGCAATTCTGAAATTGTGCTGTCTGGAAGGGTCTCGGAATGTAGTATCAAACCTTTTCCTTAGGTTTTCAGGTTATTTTTGAAGCATCGAGCCACCTGGAAGGAAGGATTTTTAGTGTAACATGAAGGTATTTTATGAGGGTTTGGGGCAATTCTGGAATGTTGTGCTGTTTGGAAGGGTCTCTCGAATGTAGCATCAAACCTTTTTCTTAGGTTTTCAGGGTATTTTTGAAGCATCGAGCCACCTGGAAGGATTTTTTTGTAACATGAAGGTATTTTATGAGGGTTTTGGGGCAATTCTGAACATTGTGCTATCTGGAAGGGTCTCGGAGTGTAGTATCAAACCTTTTTCTTAGGTTTTCAGGTTATTTTGAAGCATCGTGCCACCTGGAAGGATTTTTAGTGTAACATGAAGGTATTTTATGAGGGTTTTGGGCAATTCTGAACATTGTGCTGCTTTGGAAGGGTCTCGAATGTAGTATCAAACTTTTTCTTAGGTTTTCAGGGTATTTTTGAAGCATCGTGCCTGGGAAGGATTTTTTAGTGTAACATGAAGGTATTTTATGAGGGTTTTGGGGCAATTCATGAACATTGTGCTATCTGGAAGGGTCTCGGAGTGTAGTATCAAACCTTTTTCTTAGGTTTTCAGGTTATTTTTGAAGCATCGTGCCACCTGGAAGGATTTTTTTTTTGTGTAACATGAAGGTATTTTATGAGGGTTTTGGGCAATTCTGGAATGTTGTGCTATCTGGAAGGGTCTCGGAATGTAGTATCAAACCTTTTCTTAGGTTTTCAGGTTATTTTTGAAGCATCGAGCCACCTGGAAGGATTTTTAGTGTAACATGAAGGTATTTTATGAGGGTTTGGGGCAATCCATGAAATGTTGTTGTGCTATCTGGAAGGGTCTCGAATGTAGTATCAAACCTTTTTCTCAGGTTTTCAGGTTAGTTTTGAAGCATCGTGCCACCTGAGGAAGGATTTTTAGTGTAACATCAAGGTATTTTATGAGGGTTTTGGGCAATCCAATGAACATTGTGCTATTCTGGAAGGGTCTCGGAATGTAGTATCAATCCTTTTCCTCAGGTTTTCAGGTTAGTCTTGAAGCATCGTGCCTGAGGAAGGATTTTTTTAGTGTAACATCAAGGTATTTTATGACGGTTTGGGGCAATTCATGAACATTGTGCTATTTGGAAGGGTCTCGGAATGTAGTATCAAACCTTTTCTTAGGTTTTCAGGTTATTTTTGAAGCATCGAGCCACCTGGAAGGATTTTTTTAGTGTAACATGAAGGTATTTTATGAGGGTTTTGGGGCAATTCTGAAATTGTGCTATCTGGAAGGGTCTCGAGAATGTAGTATCAAACCTTTTCCTCAGGTTTTCAGGTTATTTTTGAAGCATCGTGCCACCTGAGGAAGGATTTTTAGTGTAACATCAAGGTATTTTTATGAGGGTTTTGGGGTTCTGAACATTGTGCTGCTTTCTGGAAGGGTCTCGGAATGTAGTATCAAACCTTTTCTTCAGGTTTTCAGGGTATTTTTGAAGCATCGTGCCACTGAGGAAGGATTTTTAGTGTAACATGAAGGTATTTTTTGAGGGTTTTGGGCAGTTCTGGAATGTTGTGCTTTCTGGAAGGGTCTCGGAATGTAGTATCAAACCTTTTTCTCAGGTTTTCAGGTATTTTTGAGCATCATCCACCTGAGGAAGGATTTTTTAGTGTAACATGAAGGTATTTTGTGAGGGTTTGGGGCAATTCTGAACATTGTGCTATCTGGAAGGGTCTCGAATGTAGTATCAAACCTTTTTCTCAGGTTTTCAGGTTAGTCTTGAAGCATCGTGCCACCTGAGGAAGGATTTTTAGTGTAGTGTAACGTCAAGGTATTTTGTGAGGGTTTGGGGCAATCCATGAATGTTGTGTGCTATCTGGAAAGGGTCTCGGAATGTAGTATCAAACCTTTTCCTCAGGTTTTCAGGTTAGTCTTGAAGCATCGTGCCTGAGGAAGGATTTTTAGTGTAACATCAAGGTATTTTGTGAGGGTTTTGGGCAATTCATGAAATTGTGCTGTGCTGTTGGAAGGGTCTCTGGAAGGGTCTAGTAGTATCAAACCTTTTCTTCAGGTTTTCAGGTTAGTCTTGAAGCATCGTGCCTGAGGAAGGATTTTTAGTGTAACATCAAGGTATTTTGTGAGGGTTTGGGGCAATCCATGAACATTGTGCTATTTGGAAGGGTCTCGGAATGTAGTATCAAACCTTTTTCTTAGGTTTTCAGGTTATTTTTGAAGCATCGTGCCTGAGGAAGGATTTTTTAGTGTAACATGAAGGTATTTTGTGAGGGTTTTGGGGCAATTCATGAACATTGTGCTATTGGAAGGGGTCTCGGAATGTAGTATCAAACCTTTTTCTCAGGTTTTCAGGTTAGTCTTGAAGCATCGTGCCTGAGGAAGGATTTTTTAGTGTAACATGTAACAAAGGTATTTTTTTGAGGGTTTTGGGGCAATCCATGAACATTGTGCTATTTGGAAGGGTCTCGGAATGTAGTATCAAACCTTTTTTTCCTTTTCAGGTTTTAGTCTTGAAGCATCGTGCCACCTGAGGAGGGAATTTTTTAGTGTAACATGAAGGTATTTTGTGAGGGTTTTTGGGCAATCCATGAACATTGTGCTATTTGGAAGGGTCTCGGAATGTAGTATCAAACCTTTTCCTCAGGTTTTCAGGTTAGTTTTGAAGCATCATGCCTGAGGACCTGGAAGGATTTTTTAGTGTAACATAAGGAAGGCATTTTTGTGAGGGTTTTGGGCAATTCATGAACATTGTGCTATTTGGAAGGGTCTCGAATGTAGTATCAAAACCTTTTCTTAGGTTTTCAGGGTATTTTTGAGCATCATCCACCTGAGGAAGGATTTTTTTAGTGTAACGTGAAGGTATTTTGTGAGGGTTTTGGGCAATCCATGAACATTGTGCTATCTGGAAGGGTCTCGGAATGTAGTATCAAACCTTTTTCTTTTCAGGTTTTCAGGTTAGTCTTGAGGGTTTTGGCATCGAGCCTGGAGGATTTTTAGTGTAACATCAAGGTATTTTGTGAGGGTTTTTGGGGGGCAATCCATGAACATTGTGCTATTTGGAAGGGTCTCGGAATGTGTAGTATCAAACCTTTTTCTCAGGTTTTCAGGGTAGTCTTGAAGCATCGTGCCTGAGGAAGGATTTTTTAGTGTAACATCAAGGTATTTTGTGAGGGTTTTGGGGCAATTCATGAACATTGTGCTATCTGGAAGGGTCTCATGTAGTATCAAACCTTTTCCTCAGGTTTTCAGGTTAGTTTTGAAGCATCGTGCCTGACCTGGAAGGATTTTTTAGTGTAACATGAAGGTATTTTTGAGAGGGTTTTGGGCAATTCATGAACATTGTGCTATTTGGAAGGGTCTCGGAATGTAGTATCAAACCTTTTTCTCAGGTTTTCAGGTTAGTCTTGAAGCATCGTGCACCTGAGAAGGATTTTTAGTGTAACGTCAAGGTATTTTTTTGAGGGTTTGGGGCAATCCATGAACATTGTGCTATCTGGAAGGGTCTCGGAATGTAGTATCAAACCTTTTTCTCAGGTTTTCAGGTTAGTCTTGAAGCATCGTGCCTGAGGAAGGATTTTTAGTGTAACATCAAGGTATTTTGTGAGGGTTTGGGGCAATCCATGAACATTGTGCTATCTGGAAGGGTCTCAGAATGTAGTATCAAACCTTTTCCTCAGGTTTTCAGGTTAGTCTTGAAGCATCGTGCCTGAGGAAGGATTTTTTAGTGTAACGTCAAGGTATTTTGTGAGGGTTTGGGGCAATCCATGAACATTGCGCTATTTGGAAGGGTCTCGGAATGTAGTTTCAAACCTTTTCCTCAGGTTTTCAGGTTAGTCTTGAAGCATCGTGCCATGAGGAAGGATTTTTTAGTGTAACGTCAAGGTATTTTGTGAGGGTTTTGGGCAATCCATGAACATTGTGCTATTTGGAAGGGTCTCGGAATGTAGTATCAAACCTTTTCTTCAGGTTTTCAGGTTAGTCTTGAAGCATCGTGCCTGAGGAAGGATTTTTAGTGTAACATGAAGGTATTTTATGAGGGTTTGGGGCAATTCATGAACATTGTGCTATCTGGAAGGGTCTCGAATGTAGTATCAAACCTTTTCCTCAGGTTTTCAGGTTAGTTTTGAAGCATCGTGCCTGAGGAAGGATTTTTAGTGTAACATGAAGGTATTTTGTGAGGGTTTGGGGCAATCCATGAACATTGTGCTATTTGGAAGGGTCTCGGAATGTAGTATCAAACCTTTTCCTCAGGTTTTCAGTGTAGTATTGAAGCATCGTGCCTGAGGAAGGATTTTTTAGTGTAACATCAAGGTATTTTGTGAGGGTTTGGGGCAATTCATGAACATTGTGCTATTTGGAAGGGTCTCGGAATGTAGTATCAGACCTTTTCCTCAGGCTTTCAGGTTAGTCTTGAAGCATCGTGCCTGAGGAAGGATTTTTTAGTGTAACGTCAAGGTATTTTGTGAGGGTTTGGGGCAATCCATGAACATTGTGCTATTTGGAAGGGTCTCGGAATGTAGTATAGTATCAAACCTTTTCTTCAGGTTTTCAGGTTATTTTTGAAGCATCGTGCCTGAGGAAGGATTTTTTTTTAGTGTAACATGAAGGGTATTTTGTGAGGGTTTTGGCAATCCATGAACATTGTGCTATTTGGAAGGGTCTCGGAATGTAGCATCAAACCTTTTTCTTAGGTTTTCAGGTTATTTTTGAAGCCATCGTGCCTGAGGAAGGATTTTTTTAGTGTAACATCAAGGTATTTTGTGAGGGTTTGGGGCAATCCATGAACATTGTGCTATTTGGAAGGGTCTCGGAATGTAGTATCAAACCTTTTCCTCAGGTTTTCAGGTTAGTCTTGAAGCATCGTGCCTGAGGAAGGATTTTTTAGTGTAACGTCAAGGTATTTTGTGAGGGTTTTGGGGCAATTCCATGAACATTGTGCTATTTGGAAGGGTCTCGAATGTAGTATCAAACCTTTTCCTCAGGTTTTCAGGTTAGTCTTTTGAAGCATCGTGCCTGAGGAAGGATGTTTTAGTGTAACATCAAGGTATTTTGTGAGGGTTTGGGGCAATCCATGAACATTGTGCTATTTGGAAGGGTCTCGGAATGTAGTATCAAACCTTTTCCTCAGGTTTTCAGGTTAGTTTTGAAGCATCGTGCCTGAGGAAGGATTTTTTAGTGTAACATAAAGGTATTTTGTGAGGGTTTGGGGCAATCTTGGAACATTGTGCTATTTGGAAGGGTCTCGGAATGTAGTATCAAACCTTTTCCTCAGGTTTTCAGGTTAGTCTTGAAGCATCGAGCCACCTGGAAGGATTTTTTTGTAGTGTAACATCAAGGTATTTTGTGAGGGTTTGGGGCAATCCATGAACATTGTGCTATTTGGAAGGGTCTCGGAATGTAGTATCAAACCTTTTTTTCAGGTTTTCAGGTTAGTCTTGAAGCATCGTGCCTGAGGAAGGATTTTTTTAAGTGTAACGTCAAGGTATTTTGTGAGGGTTTTTAGGCAATTCAGGCATTTTACATTGTGCTATGAACATTGTGGAAAGGTCTCTCGAATGTAGTATCAAACCTTTTCTTTTCAGGTTTTCAGGTTAGTCTTGAAGCATCGTGCCTGAGGAAGGATTTTTTAGTGTAACATCAAGGTATTTTGTGAGGGTTTTGGGGCAATCCATGAACATTGTGCTATTTGGAAGGGTCTCGAATGTAGTATCAAACCTTTTTCTTATGTTTTCAGTTTTCAGGTTATTTTTGAAGCATCGAGCTGAGGAAGGATTTTTAGTGTAACGTCAAGGTATTTTTTGAGGGTTTTGGGCAATCCATGAACATTGTGCTATTTGGAAAACCTTTTTCTTAGGTTTTCAGGAATGTTGGAGCATCAAACCTTTTTTTTAGTGTCAGGTTTTCAGGTTTGGTCTTGAAGCATCGTGGGTCCTGAGGAAGGATTTTTTCTTAGTGTTTCATTTTTGAAGCATCGAGCCAAAGGTTTTTTGTAACATGAGGTTTTTATGAGGGTTTTCCATTCTGAATGTCATTGTGCTATTGGAAGGGTCTCGAATGTAGTATCAAACCTTTTCCTCAGGTTTTCAGGTTATTTTTGAAGCATCGTGCCACCTGAGAAAGGATTTTTAGTGTAACATGAAGGTATTTTATGAGGGTTTTGGGGCAATCCATGAACATTGTGCTATCTGGAAGGGTCTCGGAATGTAGTATCAAACCTTTTCTCAGGTTTTCAGGTTATTTTTGAAGCATCGTGCCTGAGGGAAGGATTTTTAGTGTAACATCAAGGTATTTTGTGAGGGTTTGGGGCAATCCATGAACATTGTGCTATTGGAAGGGTCTCGGAATGTAGTATCAAACCTTTTCTCAGGTTTTCAGGTTTTTGGAGCATCTTGAAGCATCGTGCCTGAGGAAGGATTTTTTTAGTGTAACATCAAGGTATTTTGTGAGGGTTTTGGGGCAATTCATGAACATTGTGCTATCTGGAAGGGTCTCGAATGTAGTATCAAACCTTTTCTCAGGTTTTCAGGTTTTTTGAAGCATCGAGCCTGAGGAAGGATTTTTAGTGTAACATCAAAGGTATTTTGTGAGGGTTTTGGGGCAATCCATGAACATTGTGCTATTTCTGGAAGGGTCTCGAATGTAGTATCAAACCTTTTCTCAGGTTTTCAGGTTAGTCTTGAAGCATCGTGCCTGAGGAAGGATTTTTAGTGTAACATCAAGGTATTTTGTGAGGGTTTTGGCCAATTCATGAACATTGTGCTATCTGGAAGGGTCTCGAATGTAGTATCAAACCTTTTTCTTAGGTTTTCAGGTTAGTTTTGAAGCATCGTGCCTGAGGGATTTTTTTAGTGTAACATGAAGGTATTTTGTGAGGGTTTGGGGCAATCCAATGAACATTGGGTCTCGGATGTAAATCAAAAAGCTTTTTCTTAGGTTTTCAGGGTCATCGAATGTAGTATCATTTTAAACCTTTTCTTCAGGTTTTCAGCATCAAAGTTTTTCTTAGGTTTTCAGGTTATTTTTGAAGCATCGTGCCTGAGGAAGGATTTTTAGTGTAACGTCAAGGTATTTTGTGAGGGTTTTGGGTTCTGGATCCTGGAATGTTGTGTTTTTGGAAGGGTCTCGGAATGTAGTATCAAACCTTTTTCTTAGGTTTTCAGGTTAGTCTTGAAGCATCGAGCCTGAGGAAGGATTTTTTAGTGTAACATGAAGGTATTTTATGAGGGTTTTGGGGCAATCCATGAACATTGTGCTATTGGAAGGGTCTCGAATGTAGTATCAAACCTTTTCTTCAGGTTTTCAGGTATTTTTGAAGCATCGTGCCACCTGGAAGGATTTTTAGTGTAACATGAAGGTATTTTTGAGGGTTTGGGGCAATTCATGAACATTGTGCTATTTGGAAGGGTCTCGGAATGTAGTATCAAACCTTTTTCTCAGGTTTTCAGGTTAGTATTTTTGAGCATCGAGCACTGAGGAAGGATTTTTTAGTGTAACATGAAGGTATTTTATGAGGGTTTTGGGGCAATCCATGAAATGTCGTGCTATTTGGAAGGGTCTCGGAATGTAGTATCAAACCTTTTCTTAGGTTTTCAGGTTATTTTTGAAGCATCGAGCCACCTGAGGAAGGATTTTTAGTGTAACATCAAGGTATTTTGTGAGGGTTTGGGGCAATTCTGAAACATTGTGCTATTTGGAAGGGTCTCGGAATGTAGTATCAAACCTTTTCTCAGGTTTTCAGGTTATTTCTTGAAGCATCGTGCCACTGAGGAAGGATTTTTAGTGTAACATGAAGGTATTTTAGGGTTTTGGCCAGTTCTGAATGAGGGTTTGGGAAGGGTTTCAATCCATCAAAGAACATTGTGCTATCTGGAAGGGTCTTTTAGTGAATGTAGTAGGGTCAACCTTTTCCTTTTCTTTTTTTCAGGTTTTTTCAGGTTTTTTGAAGCATCGAGCCTGAGGAAGGATTTTTAGTGTAACATGAAGGTATTTTATGAGGGTTTTGGCCAGTTCTGGAATGTGTGCTATTTGGAAGGGTCTCGGAATGTAGCATCAAACTTTTTCTTAGGTTTTCAGGTTATTTTTGAAGCATCGAGCCACCTGAGGAAGGATTTTTTAGTGTAACATGAAGGTATTTTATGAGGGTTTTGGGCAATTCTGAACATTGTGCTATTTGGAAGGGTCTCGGAATGTAGTATCAAACCTTTTTCTTAGGTTTTCAGGGTATTTTTTGAAGCATCGTGCCACTGAGGAAGGATTTTTTTAGTGTAACATGAAGGTATTTTATGAGGGTTTGGGGCAATTCATGAACATTGTGCTATTTGGAAGGGTCTCGAATGTGTAGTATCAAACCTTTTCTTAGGTTTTCAGGTTAGTTTTGAGCATCGAGCCTGAGGAAGAAGGATTTTTAGTGTAACATGAAGGTATTTTATGAGGGTTTTGGGGCAATTCTGGAATGTTGTGCTTTTTGGAAGGGTCTCGAATGTAGTATCAAACCTTTTCTTAGGTTTTCAGGTATTTTTGAAGCATCGTGCCACCTGGAAGGATTTTTTTAGTGTAACATGAAGGTATTTTGATGAGGGTTTGGGGCAATTCATGAACATTGTGCTATTTGGAAGGGTCTCGAATGTAGTATCAAACCTTTTTCTTAGGTTTTCAGGTATTTTTGAAGCATCGAGCCACTGGAAGAAGGATTTTTAGTGTAACATGAAGGTATTTTATGAGGGGGTTTGGGCAAGTTCTGGACATTGTGCTTTTTGGAAGGGTCTCGAATGTAGCATCAAACCTTTTCTTAGGTTTTCAGGGTATTTTTGAAGCATCGAGCCACCTGAGGAAGGATTTTTAGTGTAACATGAAGGCATTTTATGAGGGTTTTGGCCAGTTCTGGAACATTGTGCTTTTGGAAGGGTCTCGAATGTAGCATCAAACCTTTTTCTTAGGTTTTCAGGGTATTTTTGAAGCATCGTGCCTGAGGAAGGATTTTTTAGTGTAACATGAAGGTATTTTATGAGGGTTTTGGGGCAATTCTGAACATTGTGCTATTTGGAAGGGTCTCGGAATGTAGCATCAAACCTTTTCTTAGGTTTTCAGGGTATTTTTGGAGCATCGAGCCACCTGAGGAAGGATTTTTAGTGTAACATGAAGGCATTTTATGAGGGTTTGGGGCAATTCTGAACATTGTGCTATTGGAAGGAAGGGTCTCGGATGTAGCATCAAACCTTTTTCTTAGGTTTTCAGGGTATTTTTGGAGCATCGAGCCACTGGGAAGGATTTTTAGTGTAACATGAAGGTATTTTATGAGGGTTTTTGGGGCAATTCTGGAATTGTGCTATTTGGAAGGGTCTCGGAATGTAGTATCAAAAACTTTTTCTTTTTCAGGTTTTCAGGTTATTTTTGAAGCATCGTGCCTGAGGAAGGAAGGATTTTTAGTGTAGTGTAACATGTGGCATTTTTTGAGAGGTTTTGGGGCAATCCATGAACATTGTGCTATTTGGAAGGGTCTCGGAAGGGTTGTAGTATCAAACCTTTTCTTCAGGTTTTCAGGTTAGTTTTGAAGCATCGAGCCACCTGGAAGGATTTTTTAGTGTAACATCAAGGTATTTTATGAGGGTTTTGGGCAATCTGAACATTGTGCTTTTTGGAAGGGTCTCGGAGTGTAGCATCAAAGCTTTTTCTTAGGTTTTCAGGGTATTTTTGGAGCATCGAGCCACCTGAGGAAGGATTTTTAGTGTAACATGAAGGCATTTTATGAGGGTTTTGGGGCAATTCTGAAATTGTGCTTTTGGAAGGGTCTCGGAATGTAGCATCAAACCTTTTCTTAGGTTTTCAGGTATTTTTGAAGCATCGAGGCACTGAGGAAGGATTTTTAGTGTAACATGAAGGCATTTTATGAGGGTTTTGGCCAGTTCTGGAATTGTGCTTTTTGGAAGGGTCTCGGAATGTAGCATCAAACCTTTTTCTTAGGTTTTCAGGGTATTTTTGGAGCATCGAGCCACTGGGAAGGATTTTTTAGTGTAACATGAAGGCATTTTATGAGGGTTTTGGCCAGTTCTGGAATGTTGTGCTTTTGGAAGGGTCTCGGAATGTAGCATCAAACCTTTTCTTAGGTTTTCAGGTTATTTTTGGAGCATCGTGCCACCTGGAAGGATTTTTAGTGTAACATGAAGGCATTTTATGAGGGTTTTGGCCAGTTCTGGAATTGTGCTATTTGGAAGGGTCTCGGAATGTAGCATCAAACCTTTTTCTTAGGTTTTCAGGGTATTTTGAAGCATCGAGCCACTGAGGAAGGATTTTTAGTGTAACATGAAGGCATTTTATGAGGGTTTTGGCCAGTTCTGGAATGTCGTGCTTTTGGAAGGGTCTCGAAGTGTAGCATCAAACCTTTTTCTTAGGTTTTCAGGGTATTTTTTGAAGCATCGAGCCACCTGGAAGGATTTTTAGTGTAACATGAAGGCATTTTATGAGGGTTTGGGTTTCTGGATTTTATGAACCAGTTCTGGAATGAACATTGTGCTATTTGGAAGGGTCTCGGAATGTAGTATCAAACCTTTTTTATTAGGTTTTCAGGGTATTTTTGGAGCATCGAGGCACTGAGGAAGGATTTTTAGTGTAACATGAAGGTATTTTATGAGGGTTTTTAGTGCCAGTTCTGGAATTTTGTTCTGTGTGCTTTTGGAAGGGTCTCGAAGTGTAGCATCAAACTTTTTCTTAGGTTTTCAGGGTATTTTTGAAGCATCGAGCCACTGGAAGGATTTTTAGTGTAACATGAAGGCATTTTATGAGGGTTTTGGCCAGTTCTGGAATGTTGTGCTTTTGGAAGGGTCTCGGAGTGTAGCATCAAAGCTTTTCTTAGGTTTTCAGGGTATTTTTGGAGCATCGAGGCACCTGGAAGGATTTTTAGTGTAACATGAAGGCATTTTATGAGGGTTTTGGCCAGTTCTGGAATGTCGTGCTTTTTGGAAGGGTCTCGGAATGTAGCATCAAAGCTTTTTCTTAGGTTTTCAGGGTATTTTTGGAGCATCGAGCCTGAGGAAGGATTTTTAGTGTAACATGAAGGTATTTTATGAGGGTTTTGGCCAGTTCTGGAATGTTGTGCTTTTTGGAAGGGTCTCGAATGTAGCATCAAAGCTTTTTCTTAGGTTTTCAGGGTATTTTTGAAGCATCGAGCACTGAGGAAGGATTTTTAGTGTAACATGAAGGCATTTTATGAGGGTTTTGGCCAGTTCTGGAACATGTTGTGCTTTTTGGAAGGGTCTCGAATGTAGCATCAAAGCTTTTTCTTTGGTTTTCAGGTTTTTTGGAGTTCTGGAATCATGAAGGCATTTTATGAGGTTTTGGCCAGTTCTGATGTTTTTGGAAGGGTCTTTTTCGGAGGGTGTAGGGTATCAAAGTTTAGTTTTTCTTAGGTTTTCAGGTTTTCAGTATTTTTGAAGCATCGAGGCACTGAGGAAGGATTTTTAGTGTAACATGAAGGCATTTTATGATGGTTTTGGCCAGTTCTGGAATGTCGTGCTTTTTGGAAGGTTTCAGAGTGTAGCATCAAAGCTTTTTCTTAGGTTTTCTTGGTAGTCTTGGAGTGTCGAGCCATTGGAAGTATTTTTTAGCGTAACATGAAGGCATTTTATGAGGGTTTTGGCCAGTTCTGGAATGTTGTGCTTTTTGGAAGGGTCTCGGAGTGTAGCATCAAAGCTTTTTCTTAGGTTTTCAGGGTATTTTTGAGCATCGAGCCACTGAGGAAGGATTTTTAGTGTAACATGAAGGCATTTTATGAGGGTTTTGGCCAGTTCTGGAATGTCGTGCTTTTGGAAGGGTCTCGGTGTAGCATCAAAGCTTTTCCTCTTAGGTTTTCAGGGTATTTTTGAGCATCGAGGCACCTGGAAGGATTTTTTAGTGCAGACAATGAGGTGCCAGCTGCATGCACACATTATTTACACAGCAATTGCATGGATAGGGGGGTATGGTGGACTACAGCATTGGAGGAAGTTTTGGGTTGCCAGTCAAGATGCTTGGCCCTCCCAGTTGAAATTCCCTTTGTAGCTAAACTTCATACCTCTTTGGTGGTCAAAGCAGAATTATGTTATAGGTTTTAAGACAAACATTTTGTCTATGATACTTTGATGCAACTTAACTTATGTATGAAGTGATTGAAACTATTGTTACAGTGTTGAATAAGTGCAATGCAACTTGTTACTGCTACTTAGAGTTACTTAAGAGTTCCTTTCCAGGGAGAGGAGATGGAGAAGAGGAGGGAATGATGAGATAGGTTCAAATTTGGAAGAGATTTTGGAGGGTCAAAAGTCTTCTGTGTCACTGATGATATTGTGCACTATTTTGATCTATTGAAATAAGGATATTATACTATAATTTAATATAGAAATTAAGCTAAGTGTTGAAAATATAAAGTCATGAGGAAATTTCCATTAATTTATTAAATTTGCATATATTAAAAATTGAAAATTTATTGAAAATTGACCTCTATCGTTTCAAATACAGGTTTACTAATTACTAATACTTCATTTCTTCAGTCTTCATAGATAATATATACATTCAAGAATTATATACGCATTTACTAACAATTCACATTATTTTGTGTCATTTTGGCCCCAAAATACACCATTATCCTGCCCCATCTAGCTATGGCTCCCTGAATAGGAGACCTGTTCTCTTCCTGGGTAGTGAATATAGTGAATGGTGATTACGAATAAGTAATTAAACTTATTTCAAGTCATAAGGAAAACTAAATTTGGTGAATTATTCCAGTAACTATAAAACTTACGGGTGTGAAAACTGAGCATTTATGAAGAACCTACGAAAACTCATGATGGCTTTAGATTTGCTTGTGTGGGAGATATAGGATTGCTCTTCTCTTGAATTGATTTCAGAATAATAGCAATTTGCTTGTTGGCAGGAAGTGATGCAGCATTCCATATATATATTTTTTTTAATAAATAAAAGGTTATTTCATTTCATTCTTAATAATATCCTAATCTAAAAAATTATTTAAATATGCTGAATTTATCGCACATTGCAGCTGAAAATGTCAATGATTCCTCTCCTTTCTTAATCATATGCAACTTTTCTAGATCTCAAATCCTGGGGTTACTCCTGACATGATTCAGCCTATACTTCAAAGGCATCGGACCTAATTTTGACCTTTCCATTGTTTTTGATCAGATTTTTTACCTTTTTTTCTTATATATAACCTTTTGGAATTATGAAAAACCTTTTTTTCTCAAATTCCTAATCATGTTTTTTTACTTTTTTCTTATATATGACCTTTTGGAATTATAAAAAACCTTTTTTTCTCAAATTTATAATCATATTCTTGAAAAATCCTTCCAGATGGCTCGATGCTCCAAGACTACCAAGAAAACCTAAGAAAAAGCTTTGATGCTACACTCCAAAACCTTCCAAAAAGCACGACATTCCAGAACTGGCCAAAACCCTCATAAAATGCCTTCATGTTTACACTAAAAAATCCTTCCAATGGATCGACGCTCCAAAAATACCCTGAAAACCTAAGAAAAAGCTTTGATGCTACACTCCGAGACCCTTCCAAAAAGCTCGACATTCCAGAACTGGCCAAAACCCTCATAAAATGCCTTCATGTTACACTAAAAAATCCTTCCTAGTGCCTCGATGCTCCAAAAATACCCTGAAAACCTAAGAAAAAGCTTTGATGCGCATCCGAAATCCTCCAAAAGCACGACATTCCATGAACTGGCCAAAAACCCCATAGCTTCCATGTTACACTAAAAAATCCTTCCAATGGATTTGACGCTCCAAAACTACCAAGAAAACCAAAGAAAAGCTTTGATGCTACACTCCAACCTTCCAAAAGCACTATATCTAGAACTGGCTAAAACCTCATAAATGCCTCATGGTACACGAAAAATCCTTCCACGTGGATCAACGCTCCAAAACTACTAAGAAAACTAAAGAAAAGCTTTGATGCTACACTGAAACCTTCCAAAAAGCACGACATTCCAGAACTGGCCAAAAACCCTCATAAATTGCCTTCATGTTACACTAAAAATCCTTCCCTAATGATCATCACGCCCAAAACTACTAAGAAAACCAAAGAAAGCTTGCAGACATCAGAACCCAAACAATGACATCTAGGAACTGCACAACTGCTGCAGATCATAACAATTGCAACCCCAATGATCCACCGATCGCCCAAAACTAACAAGAAAACCAAAGAAAGCGCGGATGCTACACCAAACCTTCCAAAAAGCACGACATTCCAGAACTGGCCAAAACCTCATAAAATGCCTTCATGTTACACTAAAAATCCTTCCAATGGATCGACGCCCAAACTACTAAGAAAAACCAAAGAAAAAGCTTTGATGCTACACTCCGAAACCTTCCAAAAGCACGACATTCCAGAACTGGCTAAACCCTCATAAAATGCCTTCATGGTACATCAAAAATCCTTCCAATGGATCAACGCCCAAAACTACTAAGAAAACCAAAGAAAAGCTTTGATGCTACACTCCGAACCTTCCAAAAGCACGACATTCCAGAACTGGCCACAAAAACTCATAAATACTTTCAATGTTACAATTAAAAATCCTCTTCCAATGGATCGACGCTCCAAACTACCAAGAAAAACCAAAGAAAGCTTTGATGCTAATTTCGAAACCTTCCAAAAGCACGACATTCCAGAATCCGCTAAACTCTATAAATGTCATGGTACACTAAAAATCCCTTCCAATGGATCAACGCTCCAAAACTACTAATAAAACCAAAGAAAAAGCTTGATGCTACTAATTCGAAACCTTCCAAAAGACGACATTCCAGAACTGGCCAAACCCCTATAAATGCCTTCTATGTTATACCTAAAAATCCTTCCAATGGATCGACGCTTCCAAAAAACTACCAAGAAAAACCAAAGAAAAGCTGATGCTACACCAAATCCTTCAAAAAAGCACGACATTCCAGAACTGGCCAAACCTCATAAAATGCCTTTCATGCAGGCCACTAAAATCCTTCCAATGGATCAATCGCCCAAACTACTTCAAGAAAACTAAAGAAGTTTATGCTACAATTCAAACCTTCAAAGCACGATTCCAGAACTGGCTAAACCCTAAGTAAAAATGCTCATGTTACTAATTAAAAATCCTTCCAATGGATCGACGTCTAAAACTACCAAAGAAAACCAAAGAAAAAGCTTTGATGCTACACCAAACCTTCCAAAGCACGACATTCCAGAACTGGCCAAACCTCATAAAATGCCTCATGGTACACTCAAAAATCCTTCCAATGGATCAACGCTCCAAAACTACTGCCAAGAAACAAAGAAAAAGGAAGATGCTAGCAATTCGAACCTCCAAAAAGCAACATTCCAGAACTGGAAGCCAAAACCCTCATAAAATGCCTTCATGTTACACTAAAATCCTTCCCAGCACTTCACGCCCAAAACTACCAAGAAAACCAGCAAAGAAAAAGCTTTGATGCTACACTGAAACCCTCTGTAAAAGCACGCATATTCCAACTAATAAACCCTGTTACAAAATGCTTTCACATAGTACTGCTAAAAATCTCTTCCATTGGATCAACGCTCCAAACTAACAATAAGAAAACCAAAGAAAAAGCTGATGTTAGCAAATTAAAACCTGAAAAAGCACGACATTCCAGAACTGGCCAAACCTCATAAAATGCCTTCATGTTACACTAAAAATCCTTCCAATGGATCACGCCCAAAACTACCAAGAAAACCAAAGAAAAAGCTTTGATGTTACACTGAACCTTCCAAAAGCACGATATCTCCAGAATTCGCTAAACTTACAAAATGTTTCATGCACTGGTATACACTAAAAATCCTTTCCAATGGATCAACGCTCCAAAACTACCAAGAAAACTAAAGAAAAAGCTTGATGCTACACTGAAACCTTCCAAAAAGTAATGACATTCCAGAATTCACAAAAACCATAAATGCCTCTCATGTTACACTAAAAATCCTTCCAAAGGATCGAATGCTCCAAAACTACCAAGAAAATCCAAAGAAAAGCTTTGTGCCACACCAAACCTTTCCAAAAAGCACGACATCTCAGAAATCCTTCGGCCAAACCTCATAAAATGCCTTCATGGTACACTAAACTTCTTTCCAGTCGGATCAACGTCAAACTACTAAAGAAACTGAAAAGAAAAGCTTTGACATCTAAATCCCTTCAAAAGCAATACATTCCAGAACTGGCCAAAAACCTCATAAAATGCCTTCATGTTACACTAAAAATCCTTCCAATGGATCGACGCTCCAAAAACTACCAAGAAAACCAAAGAAAAGCTTTGATGCTACACTAAACCTTCTCCAAAAAGCACGCATTCCAGAATCACAAAACCCTCATAAAAATGCCTTCATGTTACACTTAAAAATCCTTCCAATGATCGACGCCTCCAAAACTACCAAGAAACCTAAGAAAAAGCTGATGCTAGCACTCCGAAACCTCCAAAAAGCACGACATTCCAGAACTGGACAAAACCTCATAAAATGCCTTCATGTTATACCTGAAATCCTCCCAATAGCTCGACGCCCAGACAAACCAACACGAAACCCAAAGAAATAACTTTGATGCTAGCACTTAAACCTTCCAAAGCACGACATTCAGGACTGACAAATCCACAAAATACTTTGAAATTATCCGCCAAAAATTCTTCCAGGTGGTCTGATGCTCCAGACTACCAAAACCAAAGAAAAAGCTTTCTGATGACTGAGTCCCTTCAAAAGTAATGACATTCCAGATCCGGCCAAAACTCTCATAAAAGCCTTGCGTTAACTCAAAAATCTTCCAATGTGGCCTGACACTCCAAGACTACTCAGAAAAACCAAAGAGAAAAAGCTTTGATGCTACACCCCAACCTTCCAAAGAATGATATTCCAGAACGGCCAAAACCTCATATAATGCCTGATGTTACTAATTAAAAATCCTTCCACAGGTCGATGCTCCATGACTACAATTGAAAACTCAAGAAAAGCTTTCTGATGCTACACTTGAAACCTTCCAAAGAATGACATTCCAGAATCAGCTAAACCACTGCGAAAGCTGCCTTGAGCTATTCTAAAAATCCTTCCACGGCTTGATGCTCCAAGACTACCCAGAACACAGAAAAAGCTTTGATGCTACAATTCAAACCTTCCAAAAGCACAATGTTGCAAGACTGCCCCAAACCTCAGCAAAATACTGACGACTAAAAATGCTTCTCCAGATGGCTCACATCGTCGCTGCAAGAAAATGGAAGAACTACCTAAAGGCTTCAAGACAGACTGAGATGCAAACTAGAAATCATGCTGAGACCAGCATTCACAGTTGGCACAGGTCCAGGCAAGCTACGTGAAGGGGAAAGATTTGCCCAGGCCATGTCTGCAAGGGCAGGAACCCCGCATCCCAAGCGCCAGAAATAACCCCAAAAACTACAACTCCATAGACACAACAGTTGTGGAATTCACCTGTATTGTGAATATTGCTCTTGTCACAGAGAAGTGTAATAAACATTAAAATATTTACTGCAAAAAGTTAACCAAAAGTTAACCTAACCTCCTATATCAAATCTCAGCCAATAATAATAATACAATACACAATAATAATAATAATAATAATAATAATAATAATAATAATAATAATACACAACCACTCACCTTGAACTTAAGATATGCCAGGAGTGATCCCTTCTTCCAGTTTGATCTGTGAACAAAAAGATAACTATTATCATTTCTTCATACATCAACTACATATGATAAAATCACTTTATTAACTTTGGTTTTTTCACTTTATCTTAACTTTACTTATATCAAATCTCGAGGATGTTCATGAGGGCTTTAATGTTGAATTAAAATAAAAAGCATCTGAATACTTGATAAGCTGGGGATCAAACTTGTTTATTGAGTTGGAATATGCAGAGGATGGTGTTTTAATTAAATAACAAATAAATAAATAAAAAAAATAATAAATAAAAATAAAAAATGAATAAAAATAAATAAACAAAATTAAATAAATAAAAAATTAATAAAAAATCAGTCAATAAATAAAAATAAATCAATTAATCAATAAATAAAAATAAATCAATAAATCAACAAATAAAAATAAATAGATAAACAAAAAGTTAATAAATAAATAAAAAATTAATGAATAATAAAAATAAATAAAATAAATAATAAATAAAAATAAATAAATAGAAACAAAAATAAATACATAAAATAAATAGATACAAATAAATATAGAACAAATAAATAAATAAATAGATAAATAAATCAACAAATAAGTAAATAAATAAATAAATAAATAAACAAATAAATAAATAAACAAATAAATAATGTTAATTTGTCTCTTTTGAGTGAAATGTTAACATTTGTTAATTCGCACGAATACATACTGCAACAACTTGTCGTTCAATGATTGAAACAGCAAAGGCTCTAATTGCAGAGCCAGACCTCCTCCTCCTCTCTTCTCTCTGCCTATACGATCTGCAGTAAAAGGAAAAGTAGAGTCGGAACGACCGAATATTTCAACAGAATAATATTTCACCGTACGTGACTCTCTATCTGACATTCCTGTTTTAAGTCACAATGATAAAACTTAAAATAAAAAGGAATTGTCTTTGAAACGACGTTCTCCAATTCCTGTGCTTACTTCAAGTACGTTGGGAAAGTTTCGTTTCATTTTGGTTCTTGATCCTTGAAAAGGAACTTAAAGGAACCCAAATGAACTCTTAAAGAACAGTAACTCTATTATTCACTATGAAAGCATAATTTTATCCTCAACCCTGGCACCATTGAACACCACATTACAAACGTAAGAAGGAAGAAATTGAGGAAACAATAACATGAGGTTGAGAGATCAGTTGATGATGCTAAATAAACAAAGTATGAAGACGAGAGGAGGATGACATGGGTAAATCGACGCCATGTCTGTGAAAATGCCACGTCTGTGAAGACGCGGGGAAGGTGTGAATGCCAAATGATTAAATGAATAAAGAAAACAGACTCTCACTCTTTTGGCCCAGCCTAAGAAGAATGAACTTGATAGATGTACTTATTCCTTGCATGTGGAGAGATGGTACTTAATTTCAATAATATACAAAGAGACTTTCGTCAACCATTTATCTTCACTCTTCCAAAGGAATCCAGGAACCAAACTGAAAAGAAACCTAAAAAGAAAAGTATTCCTATTATTAATTTATAAGATTTATGGAATACTTCAGGAGGAAATCATGAAGGTCACGTAGATATTCCGTCCTGGGGTGTTATGTGTTGCCTGCTCTCGACTCGGCGATCAATTTCTGCAATACGGCAGAGGAGATAAATGCCGCCCTCCCCTCTTGTCTAGATTGAGATGAAAACAATCTTCTGGTCCATCGACTAAAATTGGATGCTCCGAATAAGGCAGGAGAGCTGAAGCGCTTAATCCCCGAATTTGTGGGGGTCAAATCAGTGTTTCATCCAATGTGACTTTGATTGAGAATATATATGGTAAATGAATGGGACAGACAGAGGTACAGCACTATATCTTGGGGATATAGTGACTGTGACACTACTCACAACCTCATCATCAATGCGGGGAATTTGAAATAGTTTAGATCTTGTACAGGATCATGACATCATCAGATGACCTCACTATCAAAAGCAGAAATTTAGTATTGTGCACTGATCTTGTACAGTGTCAGACAATTATCAGGATGCCCTCACTATCAATGCAATTTCTGTATTGTGCATTAGGTCTGGTCATAGCCATTGTACTAATTAAGATAGCATATGGCCACAGATATTAATGATAGTGAGGTTGTCTAACAGTGACTAACACTATTAGACAACCTCACTATCATTGTGATATCTGGCATGTGACTACACCTTGGTGGTACAGTGGCCACGACACTATCAGAACTCTCACTATCAATCACTCTAAATAGACTAAAATCAATAATAAAACGAAATACTCACTGTATATAAAGATTTTGGATTCCGGGAAGATTAACCTCCTCCGTAAGTATTTTACATAAGTTGAAACCGATATAGAATATATAGACTTATAGATTCATGCAGATCACTTTCGTTGACATTAAAAAACATATTTCGGGAAGGAATATATAGAATTTAAGGTCATTTTGCCTCAAATCAGTCAATCACTTCCAGAAGACGCAGTCTGGTTCCAGACACGATGTAATCATTTGACATGAATCACGAGATTCATGTAATTATGATTCACCCGATTATTTCGTTGATTTAAATAACTAATAGCTTAATTATCAAAAATATAGTGAATTAACGTAAAATTAATTATTTATGGCCATTTTTTCACGCGAATCGACGGGATTCGAACTGAGTTCGAAGTTGTTCGGTTCGATGATTTTGTGATATTTACGTAATTTCGATTATCGATTGATTTTAGATCATTTCATCGAGATTTAATTAGTACACTTCGTTGAAAATATCAATTAACGCAAAAATGCATTAAAAATAGCGATTTACGATGCTGATTTAACCCTGTTTGAACTCGTTCGAACAGTTGTTCGTTCGACGATATGACGATATTCACGTAATTAACGAATATTTTGTCGAATCGGGGAACGAAAAACGGCCATATTTAATGAATTCTACGTTAATTGACACATATTTCCAACCCTTGGTCAACGCCACCGTCTCATATAAATTGATCAAATCGCAAATAGTCCGGTAATGACGTGAATAATGTAGAATTATCGAATCAACACCTGTCTGAAATCCAGTCTTGAATTCCTTCAGCTGGCAAATAAAATGACTATATTTAAGTCGGAATCTTATGTTAATTTTATTATATTATTAAAGGATAATTAAGCTAATTAGTTCTATAAATTGATCCTAATCAATCAATCAGTCCGAATTACGCGAATTAGTAATCATCAACCAGATCATAGCTCAACTAGGCCTTAATCTCCGCGAATCAGCAACAAAAAATCACAGACGACAGAGTTTGCGTTAATTTATATATTTAACCCAGCACACTAATTAGTCTCTATTAATTTTGATCTAAACGAAAATAGTTTTAAATTACGTAAATATCGCGGAATTATCGAACCAATGGAACTGTTCAACTGTGCTCAAATTCGAAGTGAATCGGCGGATGAAAACGGCTTATAATTCATTCGGCTCTACGTTAATTTGATATATAATTACGATAATTAACCACTCATATTTAATCAACCCAATCAGTCAGAAAGTCTTTAATTACGTAAATATCGCGATTCACCGTCCATTCATCGCGTTCTGAACCAGACTTCTTCTGGGAAGTAAATTACTCTAATTGAAACGCAAATGGCCTTAAATTCTGCCATATATTTCCTTCCTAAAATATGTTTTTTAATGGCGGAAATTAATTGGTATAAGTCTATAAGCCTATATATTCCTATATATCTCAGTTTCAGCGATGCCAAAATGCCCTCAAATGCCCCCTGGAAGTATGCATTCTAGGCTCAGATAATCTTTCGAATCCAAATCGTTTATATTTTTATCAACATTTCATTTATTATTTGTTCTTGGTCTATTTATGTCTATTTGGTGGCTCATTTTTAGTCTATTTGTGTCTATTTCGTCTATTTAGAGTGATCCAAACTCTTATGGCACGCCTCGCTCTACCTTGCTGGGTATTAGGCAAGAATGCAGACGGTTAGGAATCAAAGGTTAATTATTTTTATCGTGTCTTGTCCACTACAGACCTAACTTCATGCCCAGGCACAGCCATGAGAGGTATCGGGGTCCCAGGTTTTGCTGGGTCTGGCCAGAATTGTCTGTGTGATGCTGTGTGCATCACAAGAAGCTCGGATGCAATTTATCAACTTGAAATCGATTTGTCTGTGTTTGTCTGTGGTAAGCAAAGAATTGTCTGTGTAATGTCAGTGTATCACAATAGGTGTTCTGATTTATCAACTTGAAATAGACTTGTCTGTGGTATTAAAAGAATTGCACATAATATCAGGTGAGTCTTTGGGACAATAAGCTCAATGAAAGTTGACCAAAATGATTTGATGTTTAGACATGGTAAAAAGTTTGATAAATGAGGAATTGGGAGATAAGATCAGGAAAACGATGATCATCAATTTTGCTGTTTGCATTGGGAGATATTATGATGGTACAAAAAAGTACAAAAACTGATAGTGAAAAGGAGAAATATGAAGGAATTCTGGATGGAATTGAGTTCAGACTCTATTGAAGGAGAATTCAGTTCAAAGAGGTTCCTACAAGATTTTTGGACCTTCCTACAGGATTTTCTGGGCCTTCCTACAAGATTTTTGGACCTTCCTACAGGATTTTTTTGGACCTTCCTACAAGATTTTCTGGATTTTTCCTACAAGATTTTTTGGACCTTCCTACAGGATTTTCTGGGCCTTCCTACAAGATTTTTTGGACCTTCCTACAGGATTTTCTGGGCCTTCCTACAAGATTTTTTGGACCTTCCTACAAGATTTTTTGGACCTTCCTACAGGATTTTCTGGACCTTCCTACAAGATTTTTTGGGCCTTCCTACAGGATTTTCTGGACATTCCTACAAGATTTTTTGGACCTTCCTACAGGATTTTCTGGACATTCCTACAAGATTTTTTGGACCTTCCTACAGGATTTTTTGGACCTTCCTACAAGATTTTTTGGACCTTCCTACAGGATTTTCTGGACCTTCCTACAAGATTTTTTGGGCCTTCCTACAGGATTTTCTGGGCCTTCCTACAAGATTTTTTGGGCCTTCCTACAGGATTTTTTGGGCCTTCCTACAAGATTTTTTGGACCTTCCTACAGGATTTTTTGGGCCTTCCTACAGGATACAGGATTTTCTGGACCTTCCTACAAGATTTTTTGGACCTTCCTACAGGATTTTTTGGACCTTCCTACAGGATTTTCTGGGCCTTCCTACAGGATTTTCTGGGCCTTCCTACAAGATTTTTTGGACCTTCCTACAGGATTTTTTGGGCCTTCCTACAGGATTTTTGGGCCTTCCTACAGGATTTTTTGGACCTTCCTACAGGATTTTTTGGGCCTTCCTACAGGATTTTTGGACCTTCCTACAGGATTTTTTGGACCTTCCTACAGGATTTTTGGACCTTCCTACAGGATTTTTGGGCCTTCCTACAGGATTTTTTGGGCCTTCCTACAGGATTTTTTGGACCTTCCTACAGGATTTTTTGGGCAGGATTTTTGGGCCTTCTACAAGATTTTTGGACCTTCCTACAGGATTTTTGGGCCTTCCTACAGGATTTTTGGGCCTTCTACAAGATTTTTGGACCTTCCTACAGGATTTTTGGACCTTCCTACAAGATTTTTGGGCCTTTTTTGGACCTTCCTACAGGATGTTTTGGGCCTTCCTACAGGATCTTTTGGACCTTCCTACAGGATGTTTTGGACATTCCTACAGGATTTTTTGGACCTTCCTACAGGATTTTTTGGGCCTTCCTACAGGATTTCTTGGACCTTCCTACAGGATTTTTTGGGCCTTCCTACAGGATTTTTTGGGCCTTCCTACAAGATTTTTTGGACCTTCCTACAGGATTTTTGGGCCTTCCTACAGGATTTTTGGGCCTTCCTACAGGATTTTTTGGGCCTTCCTACAGGATTTTTGGGCCTTCCTACAGGATTTTTGGGCCTTCCTACAGGATTTTTTGGGCCTTCCTACAGGATTTTTTGGGCCTTCCTACAGGATTTTTGGACCTTTTTTGGACCTTCCTACAGGATTTTCTGGGCCTTCCTACAAGATTTTTTGGACCTTCCTACAGGATTTTCTGGGCCTTCCTACAAGATTTTTTGGACCTTCCTACAGGATTTTCTGGGCCTTCCTACAAGATTTTTGGGCCTTCCTACATTTTTGGATACAGGATTTTGGACCTTCCTACAGGATATTTTGGACCTTCCTACAGGATTTTTTGGACCTTCCTACAGGATATTTTGGACCTTCCTACAGGATATTTTGGACCTTCCTACAGGATTTTTTGGACCTTCCTACAGGATATTTTGGACCTTCCTACAGGATTTTTGGACCTTCCTACAGGATTTTTGGACCTTCCTACAGGATTTTTTGGGCCTTCCTACAGGATTTTTGGGCCTTCCTACAGGATTTTTTGGCCTTCCTACAGGATTTTTTGGGCCTTCCTACAGGATTTTTGGGCCTTCCTACAGGATTTTTGGGCCTTCCTACAGGATTTTTGGGCCTTCCTACAGGATTTTTTGGACCTTCCTACAAGATTTTTGGACCTTCCTACAGGATTTTTGGACCTTCCTACAGGATTTTTTTTGGACCTTCCTACAGGATTTTTGGACCTTCCTACAGGATTTTTGGACCTTCCTACAGGATTTTTGGGCCTTCCTACAGGATTTTTGGACCTTCCTACAGGATTTTTGGACCTTCCTACAGGATTTTCAGGATTTTTGGGCCTTCCTACAGGATTTTTTGGGCCTTCCTACAGGATTTTTGGACCTTCCTACAGGATTTTTTGGACCTTCCTACAGGATTTTTTGGACCTTCCTACAGGATTTTTGGACCTTCCTACAGGATTTTTTGGGCCTTCCTACAGGATTTTTTGGACCTTCCTACAGGATTTTTGGACCTTCCTACAGGATTTTTGGACCTTCCTACAGGATTTTTGGACCTTCCTACAGGATTTTTTGGGCCTTCCTACAGGATTTTTGGGCCTTCCTACAGGATTTTTTGGACCTTCCTACAGGATTTTTTGGGCCTTCCTACAGGATTTTTGGACCTTCCTACAGGATTTTTGGGCCTTCCTACAGGATTTTTTTTACAAGATTTTTGGACCTTCCTACAGGATTTTTGGGCATTCCTACAAGATTTTTGGACCTTCCTACAGGATTTTTGGGCCTTCCTAGGATTTTTGGGCCTTCCTACAGGATTTTCTGGCCTTCCTACAAGATTTTTTGGGCCTTCCTACAGGATTTTTGGCCTTCCTACAAGATTTTTGGACCTTCCTACAGGATTTTTGGACCTTCCTAAAGGATTTTTTGGACATTCCTACAGGATTTTTGGCCTTCCTACAGGATTTTTGGGCCTTCCTACAGATTTTTTGGACCTTCCTACAGGATTTTTGGACCTTCCTACAGGATTTTTGGACCTTCCTACAGGATTTTCTGGACATTCCTACAAGATTTTTGGACCTTCCTACAGGATTTTTGGACATTCCTACAGGATTTTTGGGCCTTCCTACAGGATTTTTGGGCCTTCCTACAAGATTTTGGACCTTCCTACAGGATTTTTGGACATTCCTACAGGATTTTTGGGCCTTCCTACAGGAGGCCTTCTACAAGATTTTTGGACATTCCTACAAGGATTTTTGGACCTTCCAGGATTTTCTGGACCTTCCTACAGGATTTTTGGGCCTTCCTACAGGATTTTTGGACATTCCTACAAGATTTTTGGACCTTCCTACAGGATTTTTGGACCTTCCTACAAGATTTTTGGACCTTCCTACAGGATTTTTGGACCTTCCTACAAGATTTTTGGACCTTCCTACAGGATTTTTGGACATTCCTACAAGATTTTTGGGCCTTCCTACAGGATTTTTGGACATTCCTACAAGATTTTTGGGCCTTCCTACAGGATTTTTGGGCCTTCCTACAGGATTTTTTGGCCTTCCTACAGGATTTTTGGACCTTCCTACAGGATTTTTTGGACCTTCCAGTGAACAGGATTTTCTGGACCTTCCTACAAGATTTTTTGGACCTTCCTACAGGATTTTTGGGCCTTCCTACAAGATTTTTTGCCCAGGATTTACAAGATTTTTTGGACCTTCCTACAGGATTTTTGGGCATTCCTACAGGAGATTTTCTGGACATTCCTACAAGATTTTTGGACCTTCCTACAGGATTTTTGGACCTTCCTACAGGATTTTTGGGACCTTCCTACAGGATTTTCTGGACATTCCTACAAGATTTTTGGACCTTCCTAACAGGATTTTTGGACATTCCTACAAGATTTTTGGGCCTTCCTAACAGGATTTTTGGACATTCCTACAATTTTTTGGCCTTCCTACAGGATTTTACCTTCCTACAGGATTTTCCTGGGCCTTGACTTGGAACAAGATTTTTTTGGACCTTCCTACAGGATTTTTGGACCTTCCTAACAGGATTTTTGGACCTTTTTACAGGATTTTTGGACCTTCCTACAAGATTTTTTGGACCTTCCTACAGGATTTTTGGACCTTCCTACAGGATTTTTTGGGCCTTCCTACAGGATTTTTTCCTTCTGGATTTTGACCTTCCTGACAGGATTTTTGGACCTTCCTACAGGATTTTTGGACCTTCCTACAAGATTTTTTGGGCCTTCCTACAGGATTTTTTGGACCTTCCTACAGGATTTTTTGGACCTTCCTACAGGATTTTTTGGACATTCCTACAGGATTTTTTGGACCTTCCTACAGGATTTTTTGGACATTCCTACAGGATTTTTTGGACCTTCCTACAGGATTTTTTGGACATTCCTACAGGATTTTTTGGACCTTCCTACAGGATTTTTGGACCTTCCTTTTTACAGGATTTTCTGGACATTCCTACAAGATTTTTGGGCCTTCCTACAGGATTTTTGGGCCTTCCCAGGATTTTTAATACTGAACTAACAGGATTTTCTGGCCTTCCTACAGGATTTTTGGACCTTCCTACAGGATTTTTTGGACATTCTACAAGATTTTTCCTTCCTACAGGATTTTTGGACCTTCCTACAAGATTTTTGGACCTTCCTACAGGATTTTTTGGGCCTTCCTACAAGATTTTTGGACCTTCCTACAGGATTTTTTGGACCTTCCTAACAGGAAGATTTTGGCCTTCCTACAGGATTTTTGGGCCTTCCTAAAGATTTTTGGACCTTCCTACAGGATTTTTGGTGAACTACAGGATTTTTGGCAGGATTTTTGGCATTCCTACAGGAACTGGGCCTTCCTACAATTTCCTGGCATTTTACAAGATTTTTTGGACCTTCCTACAGGATTTTTGCATTCCTACAAGATTTTTGGAACTTCCTACAGGATTTTTGGACCTTCCTACAAGATTTTTGGACCTTCCTACAGGATTTTCTGGGCCTTCCTACAAGATTTTTTTACACAGGATTTTTTGGGCCTTCCTGATTTTTGGACCTTCCTTGGACATTCCTACAAGATTTTTGAACCTTAGTGAATTTCTGGGCCTTCATACAAGATTTTTTGGACCTTCCTAACAGGATTTTTTCCTGTTCATGACAAGATTTTTTGGACATTCCTGATTTTTGCAGGATTTTTGGAACTAAGATTTTTGGACCTTCCCAGGTTGCATGAGGATTTTTGAACAAGATTTTTAGTGAATTCCCTACAACTATTTTTTGAACCTTAACAGGAATCTCCATTGTTGCAAGATTTTTTGTGACCTAATAGTGAATTTCCTGTTGCATGACTAATTTTGAACTAACAGTGATTTCCTGTTGCATGACTAATAGTGAACTAATAGTGAATCTCCTGTTGCATGATTAATACTGAACTGGACCTTAGTACAATTTCCTGTTGCATGACTAATATTTGAACTTAACAGTGATTTTCTGACATTCCTACAAGACTTTTTGAACTAATACAGGATTTTCTGGACCTTCCTACAAGATTTTGACTTAGGATTTTCTGGACCTTCCTGCAAGAACTACCTTCCTACAGGATTTTCTGGACATTGACTAGATTTTGAACTAATACAGGATTTTCTGCATGACTTAGTGAACTAGATAGTGAATTTCCTGTTGCATGACAAATTCTGAACTCCTAGACAGTGATTTTTGGGCCTTTGCAAGACTTTTTGATGAACTTACAGGATTTTTGGAATTCCAGACAAGATTTTTGGAATTCCAGAACTGGCCAAACCTCATAAAATGCCTTCATGTTACACTAAAAATCCTTCCAGGTGGATTTTTGGACCTCAAAAATACTGAAAACCTAAGAATTTTTTGATGCTACACTACTGATTTTTGGACCCTTCCAGAAATTTTTTGGACCTTCCAGAACTGGAAAACCCTCAAGAAAATGCCTTCATGTTACACTAAAAATCCTTCCAGGTGATTTTCTGGACATTCCAAAATTTTTACCTTGAAAACCTAAGAAAAAAGATTTGATGCTACCTTGATTTTCTGGACCTTCCAAGACAGCATGACATTCCAGAACTGGCCAAAACCTCATAAAATGCCTTCATTTACACTAAAAATCCTTCCCAGGATTGGCTGGACATTCCAAAAATACCCTGAAAACCTAAGAAAAATTTTTGATTGCTACAAGATTTTTTTGGACCTTCAACAACAGGATTTTCCAGAACTTGGCCAAACCTTTTAAAATGCCTTCATGTTACACTAAAAATCCTTCCAGGTGGCTACTGATGCTGGAAAAATATTTTCTGAAAACCTAAGAAAAAGCTTTGATGCTACACAGGAGGCCCTTCCAGACAGCATTTTCTGACATTCCAGAACTGGCCAAAACCCTCATAAAATGCCTTCATGTTATTTTAAAAATCCTTCCAGGTGGATTTTTGATGCTTCCAAAAATACCCTGAAAACCTAAGAAAAAGATTTTTTGATGCTACATTCCGAGACCCTTCCAGACAGCAAGATTTTTTCCAGAACTGGCCAAAACCTCATAAAATGCCTTCATGTTACACTAAAAATCCTTCCAGGTGCCTCAGGATTTTCAAAAATACCCTGAAAACCTAAAGAAAAAGCTTTGATGCTACACTTCCGACAGGACCCTTCCAAACAGCACGACATTCCAGAACTGGCCAAAACCCTCATAAAATGATTTTCATGTTACACTAAAATTTTTGGACTTCCAGGTGGCTGATGCTCCAAAAATACCCTGGAAAACCTGAAAAGATTTTTGATGCTACATTTTCGAGGACCTTCCAGAAAGCAAAATTCCAGAACTGGCCAAACCCTCATAAAATGCCTTCATGTTACACTAAAAATTTTCTCCTTCCAGGTTTTTGGACCTTGCAAAAAAATACCCTGAAAACCTAAGAAAAAATTTTTGATGCTACATTTTCTGAGACCCTTCCAGAAAGATTTTTGGACATTCCAGAACTGGCCAAAACCCTCATAAAATGCCTTTCATGTTACACTAAAAATCCTTCCAGGTGCCTGAGGATGCTCCAAAAATACCCTGAAAACCTAAGAAAAAGCTTTGATGCTACACTGAGACCCTTCCAGACAGCACGACATTCCAGAACTGGCCAAAACCCTCATAAAATGCCTTCATTTACACTAAAAATCCTTCCAGGTGGCTTGATGACATTCCAAAAATTTTTGAAAACCTAAGAAAAGCTTTGATGCTACACTCCGAGATTTTTTTCCAAGACAGCACTGGACATTCCAGAACTGGCCAAAACCCTCATAAAATGCCTTCATGTTACACTAAAAAATCCTTCCTACAGGTTTCCAGGTGGCTTGATGCTACAAGATTTTTGGAGAAAAAATATTTTCCAGAACTGAAAACTAAGAAAAAGCTTTGATGCTACATTTTCTGAAAACCAAAGACAAGATTTTTGATTACTACAGATTTTCTGGACCTTCCACAAGATTTTTGGACATTCCAGAACTGGCCAAAACCCTCATAAAATGCCTTCATGTTACACTAAAAATCCTTCCAGGTGGCAATGATGCTGGACAAAAATACCCTGAAAACCTAAGAAAAAGCTTTGATGCTACACTCCGAGACCCTTCCAGAAGATTTTTTGGACATTCCAGAACTGGCCAAAATTTTCATAAAATGCCTTCATGTTACACTAAAAAATCCTTCCAAGTTTTGGACCGATGCTCCAAAAAAATACCCTGAAAACCTAAGAAAAAGCTTTGATGCTACATTCCCAAGAGACCCTTTCCAGAAAGCACAACATTTTTTGGCCAAAACCTCATAAAATGCCTTCATGTTACACTAAAAAATCCTTCCAGGTGATTTTTGATGCTCCAAAAATACCCTGAAAATTTTCTGGACAAAAGATTTTGATGCTACTTCCGAGATTTTCTGGACATTCCAAAAGCACGACATTCCAGAACTGGCCAAAACCTTCCTAACAGGATTTTCTACACTAAAGATTTTTTCCTTCCAGGTTCCTCAGATGCTTTACCCTGGGCCTTCTAACAAGATTTTTTGATGCTACACTCCAAGATTTTTCCCAAAAGCACAAGATTTCCAGAACTGGACCAAAAATCCTAAAATGCCTTCATGTTACACTAAGGATTTCCTGGTGGCTCGATGCTCCAAAAATACCCTGAAAACCTAAGAAAAATTTTTGATGATTTTTGAGACCTTCCAGACAGGATTTTCTGGACATTCCAGAATTTTTGGCCAAAACCTTCATAAAATGCCTTCATGTTACACTAAAAATCCTTTTTGTGCCTAATGCTCCAAAAATACCCTGAAAACCTTCCTAAAAATTTTTGATGCTATTTTCTGGACATTCGAGATTTTCCAGACTTCCACTACAAGATTCCAGAACTGGCCATTCCTACAAGATTTTTAAAACCTTCTACAGGATTGTTACACTAAAAAATTTTTCCAGGTGGCTCGATGCTCCAAAATACCCCTGAAAACCTACAAGAAAAATTTTTGATGCTACAGATTTTCGAGACCCTTCCAAGAAGGGACATTCCAGAACTGGCCAAATTTTCATAAAATGCCTTCATGTTACATTTAAAAAAATCCTTCCTAGTGGATTCGATGCATTCCAAAAATACCTGAAAACCTAAGAAATTTTCTTTGATGCTACAAGATTTTGAGACCTTCAGGATTTTCAGGACATTCCTACAAGATTTTTGGACATTCCAGAACTTTTCAAAACCTTCCTCATAAAATGCCTTCATGTTACACTAAAAAATCCTTCCCAGGTGGATCTGGACATTCCTCCAAAATTTTTTGAAAACCTTAAGAAAAATTTTTGACATTCCTACAAGATTTTTTTACCTTCCTAAGAGATGATCACAAGATTTTTGGACCTTCCAAACAGGATTTTCCAGAACTGGCCTAAAAGATTCATAAAATTCCCAGGATTTTACACTAAAAATCCTTCCAGGTGGCTTGATGCTCCAAAAATACCCTGAAAACCTAAGAAAAAGCTTTGATGCTTTTTGAGACCCTTCCAAACAGGATTTCTGGACATTCCAGAAGATGGCCAAAACCTTCATAAAATGATTTTCTGGACATTACCTAAAAATCCTTCCAGGACTTGATTCAAAAATTACCCTGAAAACCTAAGAAAAAGCTTTGATTTGCTACAAAAAGACCCTTCCAAAACACGACATTTTCAGAACTTCCTACAAATTTTTTAAAATTCCTTCATGATTTTTACACTAAAATTTTTCCTTCCAAGGTTTTTGGACATTCTCCTCAAGATTACCTGAAAACCTAAGAAAATTTTTGATGCTACACAGGATTTTTGGACCTTCCACAGGATTTTTGGACATTCCAGAACAAAAACCTCATAAAATTCCTTCAGGATTTACACTAAAAATCCTTCCAAGTGCCTCGATTTTCAAAAATTCCTACAAGAAAACCTAAAGGAAAAGCTTTGATGCTACAGATTTTTTCCCTTCCACAGATTTTTCCAACATTTTCCAGAACTGGCCAAAACTTCATAAATTGCCTTCCTTTACACTAAAAATCCTTCCTACAGGATTGCCTCGATGCTCCAAATTTACCCTGAAAACCTAAGAAAAAGCTTTGATGCTTTTCGAGACCCTTCCAAGATTTTTGGACATTCCAGAACTGGACAAACCCTCACAAAAATGCCTTCATGTTTTCTGGACATTCCTAAAAATTTTTCCTTCCAGGTGGCTGGATGCTCCACAAAATACCCTGAAAACCTAAGAAAAAAGCTTTGATGCTACATTTTTGGACCCTTCCAAAAAGCACTGGACATTCCAGAACTGGCCAAAACCTCATAAAATGCCTTTTTTAAAAAATCCTTCCAGTGATTCGATGCTCCAAAAATACCCTGAAAACATTAAGAAAATTTTTTGATGCTACATTTTCTGGACATTCCTTCAAGACAGCAGATTTCCAGGAAAATTCATAAAATGCCTTCATTGTTACACTACAAAAAATCCTTCCAGGATTTTCTGGACATTCCAAATTTACCCTGAAAACCTAAAAAAAGCTTTTGATTTTCTGACACTACAAGACCCTTCCAGACAGATTTTTGGACATTCCAGAAATGGCCAAAACATTCCTACAAGATTTTCATGTTACACTAAAAATCCTTTTTGGACCTAAATGCTCCATTTTACCCTGAAAAAATTCCTACAAGAAAAAGCTTTGATGCTGAATAAACCCTTCCAGACAGCACTGGACATTCCAGGACTGGCCAAAACCATTCATACAATGATTTTTGTTACACACTAAAAAATCCTTCCATTTGGCTTCCATGCTCCAAAAATGGACATTCCTACAAGATTTTTTGGACCTTCCTACAGATTTTTGGACCTTCCTACAAGATTTTTGGACATTCCAGAACAAGGCCAAAACATTCCTACAAATTTTTGGACCTTCCTAAAATTTTTGGACCTTCCCAAAGATTTTTTTTCAACCTTCCAGGATTTTCTGGACATTCCACAAGATTTTTTGGACCTTCACAGGATTTTTGACATTCCTACAAGATTTTTGGACCTTCCTACAGGAAGACACCTACAAGATTTTTGGAACTGATTTTTACAAAATTTTTGGCCTTAACTACAGGATTTTCTGGACATTCCTACAAGATTTTTGGACCTTTACAGGATTTTTGGACATTACAAGATTTTTTGAACCTTCCTTACAGGATTTTCTGGACATTCCAAGATTTTGGACCTTGAAAAAACAGGATTTTGGACATTCTACAAGATTTTAGACCTTCCTACAGGATTTTCTGGACATAATACAAATTTTTTTGGACCAAACAGGATTTTCTGACATTCCTATGTTTTTACAAGAAATTTTTGAACCTTCCTCAAGATTTTTGAAATTCCTACAAGATTTTTGGACATTACTACAAGATTTTTTTGACCTTCCTCAGAACTGGCCAAATTTTCTGGACATTCCTACAAGATTTTTGGACTTCCTAATTTTCTGGGATTTTTCTGGACCTTCCTAATTTTCTGGAATTCCTAAAAATTAAAACCTTCCAAACACAGGATTTTCTAAGTTTGGACATTCCTACAAGATTTTTTGGAAACAGGATTTTCTTGACATTCCTACAAGATTTATTTTTAAACATTCCTAAAGATTTTTGGACCTTGAAATAATTTTCTGGACATTCCTACAAGATTTTTGGACCTTCCTACAGGAAAAAATTCAAACAAGATTTTTGACCTTCTAAGGATTTTCTGGACATTCCTATCAAGATTTTTTGGACCTTCCTACAAATACATAATAAGAATGATTAAGGATTTCTGGACTAAATAAAATTTTCTGGACATTTATAAAATTTTTTGGACCTTAATAAGGATTTTCTAACCATTCCTACAAAGATTTTTGGACCTTCTACAGATTTTTGGCTTTACAAGATCCTTCTTCCATTTTCTGGGAAATAAAAAAAGAATTATCATCAGATTTTTGACCTTCCTACATTTTATGACATTAAAATTTTTCACCTTCCCAAAACATTTAAGATTTACCTTCCTAATTTTATTTTTTGACCTTCCTCAGGATAATTTTTTTGACCTTCCTACAGGATTTTCTGGACATTCCTACAAATTTACAGGATTTTTGGACATTCCTAAATTTTAAAACCTTAAACAAATTTTCTGACATTATCAAGATTTTTGGACCTTTTTGAATTCCCAAGATTTTTTGAATTTTACAGGATTTTCTGGACATTCCTACAAGATTTTTTGACCTTCTAAATTTTCTAAACAAAGATTTTTGAAATCTGATTTTCTGGACATTCCTACAAGATTTTTGGACCTTCCTACAGGATTTTCTGGACATTCCTAACAAATTTTTTGACAAATAAATAAACAAATTTTTGGACCTTCCTACATAATTTTCTGGAAATACAAGATTTTTGGACCTTCCTAAAAATCTTAAATTCCTACAAGATTTTATGGACCTTCCTATAAAAAGATTTTTAATAAAGGATTTTCTTTAAATTCCTCAAGATTTTGGACCTTCCTACAAGATTTTTGGACCTTCCTACAGGATTTTTGACCTTCCTAAAAGAATTTTTTTGACCTTCCTACAGGATTTTCTGGACATTCCTACAAGATTTTTTGGACCTACAATTTTCTGGACATTCCTAAATTTTTGGACCTGTACAGGATTAAATGGACATTACAGATTTTTGGACCTTCCTACAGGATTTTCTGGACATTCCTACAAGATTTTTGGACCTTCCTAAATTTTCTGGACATTCCTACAAATTTTTGGGCCTTCCTACAAGAAAAATTCCTACAAGATTTTTGACCTTCCTACACAAGATTTTTGACCTTCCTCAGGATTTTCTGGACATTCCTACAAGATTTTTTGGACATTCCTACAGGATTTTCTGGACATTCCTACAGGATTTTTGACATTCCTACAGGATTTTTTGGACCTTCTCATTTTTTTTTGGACCTTCTCTCACCTTCCTACAGGATTTTTGGGCCTTCTACAGGATTTTTTGGACATTTACAAGATTTTTTGGACCTTCCTACAGGATTTTCTGGACATTTCAAGATTTTTGGACCTTCCTAAAGATTTTTGGGCCTTCCTACAAGATTAAAAAACCTTCCTACAAGATTTTTGGACCTTGAACAGGATTTTCTGGACATTCCTACAAGATTTTTTGAACCTTCGAACAAAAATTTTCTGGACATTACAAGAACCTTTACAGGATTTTTGGACATTCCTACAAGATTTTTGGACCTTCCTAAAGGATTTTTTTGACATTCCTAAGGATTTTTGGACCTTCAGACAAGATTTTTTGGACATTCCTACAAGATTTTTTGGACCTTCCTACAGGATTTTCTGGACATTCCTACAAGATTTTTTGGACCTTCCTACAGGATTTTCTGGACATTCCTACAAGATTTTTTGGACCTTCCTACAGGATTTTCTGGACATTCCTACAAGATTTTTTGAGGATTTCCTAAATTCATACATTGATTTTTGGACCTTCCTACAAGATTTTTTGGACCTTCCTACAGGATTTTTTGGACCTTCCTACAGGATTTTTGACCTTCCTATCAGGATTTTTGACCTTCCTACAGGATTTTTGACATTCCTACAAGATTTTTTGGACCTTCCTACAGGATTTTTTGGACACTACAAGATTTTTGGACGAAAAACAGGATTTTTGGACATTCCTACAAGATTTTTGGACCTTCCTACAGGATTTTCTGGACATTCTACAAGACCTTCCTTATACAGGATTTTCTGGACATTCCTACAAGATTTTTTGGACCTTCCTACAGGATTTTTTGGACATTCCTACAAGATTTTTTGGACCTTCCTACAGGATTTTCTGGACATTCCTACAAGATTTTTTGGACCTTCCTACAGGATTTTCTGGACATTCCTACAAGATTTTTTGGACCTTCCTACAGGATCAACTGGATTCACAAGATTTTTTGGACCTTCCTACAGGATTTTTGGGACATTCCTACAAGATTTTTGGACCTTCCTACAGGATTTTCTGGACATTCCTACAGGATTTTTGGACCTTCCTACAGGATTTTTTGGACCTATTTACAAGATTTTTGGACCTTCCAAAAAGGATTTCTGGAATTCCTACAAATTTTTGGACCTTCCTACAGGATTTTTTGGACATTCCTAACAAGATTTTTTGGGCCTTCCTACAGGATGAACAAGAATTTTTTGGCCTTCCTACAGGATTTTTTTTTACAAGATTTTGGACCTTCCACAGGATTTTTGGACATTCCTACAAGATTTTTACCTTCCTAACAGGATTTTCTGGGCATTATTTTACAAATTTTTGGACCTAAAAGGATTTTCTCATTTCCTACAAGATTTTTGGACATTCCCAGGATTTTTGGGCCTTCCTACATAAGATTTTTGGACCAGTACAGATTTTTATTCCTACAAATTTTGGACCTTCCCAGGATTTTTGGACATTTACAAGATTTTTGAACCTTCCTACAGGATTTTCTGATATTCCTACAAGATTTTTTTGGACCTTCTACAGGATTTTCTGGACATTCCTACAGGATTTTTGGGCCTTCCTACAGGATTTTTGGACCTTCCTACAGGATTTTTTGGACCTTCCTACAGGATTTTTTGGACATTCCTACAGATTTTTGGACCTTCCTACAAGGATTTTTGGACATTCCTACAAAGATTTTTGGACCTTCCTACAGGATTTTTTGGACCTTCCTACAGGATTTTTTTGAATATGGACCTTCTAAGATTTTTGGACCTTCCTACTAAAGGATTTTCTGGACATTCCTACAAGATTTTTGACCTTTACAGGATTTTTTGGACCTTCCTACAGGATTTTTGGACCTTCCTACAGGATTTTCTGGGCCTTCCTAAAGATTTTTGGACCTTCCTAAAATTTTGGAAATTTCATATTTTTTTTGGACCTTAATTACAGGATTTTTTTTAACCTTAATTAATAGAAATTTTTACAAATTTTGGACCAATTAATTTTTGACATTCCTACAAGATTTTTGGACCTTCAACAGGATATTTCCACAAGATTTTTTGGACCTTCCTACAGGATTTTCAAAACATTCCTACAAGATTTTGGAATTTACAGGATTTTTTTGGGCCTTCCTACAAGATTTTTTGGACCTTACAGGATTTTCTGGACATTCCTACAAGATTTTTGGACCTTCCTACAGGATCCAAATTCCTACAAGATTTTTGGACCTTCCTACAGGATTTTTGAAATTGGACAAGATTTTTGGACCTTCCTACAGGATTTTTGGACCTTCCTAACAGGATTTTTGGACCTTCCTAAAAATTTTTGGACCTTCCTACAGGATTTTTTGGGCCTTCCTACAGGATTTTTTTAATGCACAAGATTTCATGGACCCTACAATTTTTAATTCCTACAAATTTTGGACCTTCCTACAGGATTTTTTGGACCTTCCTACAAGATTTTTGGACCTTCCTAACAGGATTTTTTGGACCTTGAACAGGATTTTGGAATTTCATCAAGAACAGGATTTTCTGGACATTCTACAAGATTTTTCCTTACAGGATTTTTTGGACCTTATTTACAAGATTTTTGGACCTTCCTACAGGATTTTTGGACATTTCTACAGGATTTTTTTGGACCTTCCTACAGGATTTTTGACATTCCTACAAGATTTTGGACATTCCTACAGGATTTTTGGACATTCCTACAAGATTTTTGGAATCCACAGGGATTTTTTGGACCTTCCTACAGGATTTTTGGACCTTCCACAGGAATTTTTTACAAGATTTTTGGACCTTCCTACAGGATTTTTGGGCCTTCCTACAATTTTTTGGGCCTTTACAGGATTTTTGGATTCCTACAAGATTTTTGGACCTTCCAGGATTTTTTATTCAATTATAAACAATCAGATTTTTGGGATTACGTAAATTCCTACAAGATTTTTTGGACCTTCCTTCAGGATTTTTGGACATTCCTACAGGATTTTTTGGACCTTCCCAGGATTTTTGGACATTCCTACAATTTTTGGGCCTTCCTACAGGATTTTCTGGCCTTCCTACAAGATTTTTGGACCTTCCTACAGGATTTTTTTTGGACATTCGATATCAGATTTTTGGACCTTCCTACAGGATTTTTGGGCCTTCCTACAGGATTTTTTTGGGCCTTTTGATTTTTGGGCCTTCCTACAAGATTTTTTGGACCTTCCTACAGGATTTTTGGACATTCCAACAGGATTTTTGGACCTTCTAAGGATTTTTGGACATTCCTACAAGATTTTTGGACCTTCCTACAGGATTTTCTGGACATTCCTACAGGATTTTTGGACCTTCCTACAGGATTTTCTGGACCTTCCTACAGGATTTTTGGACCTTCCTACAGGATTTTTTGGACCTTCCACAAGATTTTTTGGGCCTTCCTACAGGATTTTCTGAACCTTTCCTACAGGATTTTTGGACCTTCCTACAGGATTTTTTGGACATTCCTACAAGATTTTTGGACCTTCCTACATTTTTGGACCTTCCTACAGGATTTTTTTTTTTGGACCTTCCTACAGGATTTTTGGACCTTCCTAACAGGATTTTTGACCTGGCAAGATTTTTGGAGACAGGATTTTTTGGGCCTTCCTACAGGATTTTTGGGCCTTCCTACAGGATTTTTGGACCTTCCTACAGGATTTTTGGACCTTCCTACAAGATTTTTTGGACCTTAACAGGATTTTTTGGACCT
>NW_027100728.1:777325-808168 GCF_040412425.1 Macrobrachium rosenbergii
ATGAAGGTTTGAGCAATGAAGGTTTAAACAGTGAAGGTTTGAGCAATGAAGGTTTAAACAGTGAAGGTTTGAGCAATGAAGGTTTAAACAGTGAAGGTTTGAGCAATGAAGGTTTAAACAGTGAAGGTTTGAGCAATGAAGGTTTAAACAGTGAAGGTTTGAGCAATGAAGGTTTGAAACAGTGAAGGTTTGAGCAATGAAGGTTTAAACAGTGAAGGTTTGAGCAATGAAGGTTTTGAAACAGTGAAGGTTTGAGCAATGAAGGTTTAAACAAGGTTTGAAATGAAGTTTGAAGCAATGAAGGTTTAAACAGTGAAGGTTTGAGCAATGAAGGTTTAAACAGTGAAGGTTTGAGCAATGAAGGTTTAAGCAGTGAAGGTTTGAGCAATGAAGGTTTGAGCAGTGAAGGTTTGAGCAATGAAGGTTTGAACAGTGAAGGTTTGAGCAATGAAGGTTTAAACAGTGAAGGTTTGAGCAATGAAGGTTTGAACAGTGAAGGTTTGAGCAATGAAGGTTTGAAGTGAAGGTTTGAAGAAGGTGAAGGTTTGAAGGTTTCAACAGTGAAGGTTTGAGCAATGAAGGTTTAAACAGTGAAGGTTTGAGCAATGAAGGTTTAAACAGTGAAGGTTTGAGCAATGAAGGTTTGAGCAATGAAGGTTTCAACAGTGAAGGTTTGAGCAATGAAGGTTTAAACAGTGAAGGTTTGAGCAATGAAGGTTTAAACAGTGAAGGTTTAAGCAGTGAAGGTTTGAGCAATGAAGGTTTAAACAGTGAAGGTTTGAGCAATGAAGGTTTAAACAGTGAAGGTTTGAGCAATGAAGGTTTAAACAGTGAAGGTTTGAGCAATGAAGGTTTAAACAGTGAAGTTTGAGCAATGAAGGTTTTGAGCAAAGGTTTCAACAGTGAAGGTTTGAGCAATGAAGGTTTAAACAGTGAAGGTTTGAGCAATGAAGGTTTAAACAGTGAAGGTTTGAGCAATGAAGGTTTAAACAGTGAAGGTTTGAGCAATGAAGGTTTAAACAGTGAAGGTTTGAGCAATGAAGGTTTAAACAGTGAAGGTTTGAGCAATGAAGGTTTAAACAATGAAGGTTTGAAGAAAGGTTTGAAGAAGGTTTAAACAATGGTTTGAAGGTTTGAAAGGTTTGAGCAATGAAGGTTTAAACAGTGAAGGTTTGAGCAATGAAGGTTTAAACAGTGAAGGTTTGAGCAATGAAGGTTTAAACAGTGAAGGTTTGAGCAATGAAGGTTTAAACAGTGAAGGTTTGAGCAATGAAAGTTTAAACAGTGAAGGTTTGAGCAATGAAGGTTTAAACAGTGAAGGTTTGAGCAATGAAGGTTTAAACAGTGAAGGTTTGAGCAATGAAGGTTTGAAAGGTTTGAAGGTTTTAAACAATGAAGGTTTGAACAGTGAAGGTTTGAGCAATGAAGGTTTGAGCAATGAAGGTTTGAACAGTGAAGGTTTGAGCAATGAAGGTTTGAGCAATGAAGGTTTGAACAGTGAAGGTTTGAGCAATGAAGGTTTGAACAGTGAAGGTTTGAACAGTGAAGGTTTGATGAAGGTTTGAAATGAAGGTTTGAGCAGTGAAGGTTTGAGCAATGAAGGTTTAAACAGTGAAGGTTTGAGCAATGAAGGTTTAAACAGTGAAGGTTTGAGCAGTGAAGGTTTGAGCAACAAACAGTGAAGGTTTGAGCAAGGTTTGAGGTTTGAGCAATGAAGGTTTTGAGCAATGAAGGTTTGAAAGTGAAGGTTTGAAACAGTGAAGGTTTGAACAGTGAAGGTTTGAGGTTTGAAACAAATGAAGGTTTGAACAGTGAAGGTTTGAGCAATTTAAACAGAAGGTTTGAATGAAGGTTTAGTGAAGGTTTGAAGAAGGTTTGAAACAGTTTTTGAGCAACAGTGAAGGTTTGAGCAATGAAGGTTTGAACAGTGAAGGTTTGAGCAGTGAAGGTTTGAAGAGTGAAGGTTTGAGCAATGAAGGTTTGAACAGTGAAGGTTTGAGCAGTGAAGGTTTGAGCAGTGAAGGTTTGAGCAATGAAGGTTTGAGCAGTGAAGGTTTGAGCAATGAAGGTTTGAGCAATGAAGGTTTGAGCAGTGAAGGTTCAAGCAGTGAAGGTTTGAGCAATGAAGGTTTGAGCAATGAAGGTTTGAGCAGTGAAGTTTGAGCAATGAAGGTTTAACAGTGAAGAAGTTTGAACAATGAAGGTTTGAAATGCAAGTGAAGGTTTGAACAATGAAGTGAAGTTTGAAGGTTTGAGCAATGAAGTTTGAGCAGTGAAGGTTAAACAGTGAAGGTTTGAACAATGAAGGTTTGAACAGTGAAGGTTTGAGCAGTGAAGGTTTGAAACAATGAAGGTTTGAAAATGAAGGTTTAAACAGTGAAGGTTTGAGCAAAGGTTTGAACAGGTTTAAAGTGAAGGTTTGAGCAATGAAGGTTTAAACAGTGAAGGTTTGAATGAAGGTTTAAAGGTTTGTGAAAGTTTTGAACAATGAAGGTTTAAACAGTGAAGGTTTGAAACAGTGAAGGTTTGAGCAATGAAGGTTTAAACAGTGAAGGTTTGAAAATGAAGGTTTGAACAGTGAAGGTTTGAAATGAAGGTTTAAGCAGTGAAGGTTTGAGCAATGAAGGTTTAAACAGTGAAGGTTTAAAAGTGAAGGTTTTAAACAAGGTTTAAACAGTGAAGGTTTGAGCAACAAGTTTGAAGGAAGGTTTTAATGAAGGTTTGAACAGTGAAGGTTTGAGCAATGAAGGTTTAAACAGTGAAGGTTTGAGCAATGAAGGTTTAAAACAGTGAAGGTTTGAAAATGAAGGTTTGCAGTGAAGGTTTAAGGAAGGTTTGAGCAATGAAGGTTTAAACAGTGAAGGTTTGAGCAATGAAGTTTTAAACAGTGAAGGTTTGAAAAAGTGAAGGTTTGAACAATGAAGGTTTGAAGGTTTGAACAATGAAGGTTTAAAGGTTTGAAGTGAAGGTTTGAAAATGAAGGTTTAAAAAATGAAGGTTTGAACAATGAAGGTTTAAACAATGAAGGTTTGAAAAATGAAGGTTTGAGCAAAGGTTTGAAAGTGAAGGTTTGAGCAAAGGTTTAAACAAAGGTTTGAAAATGAAGGTTTAAACAATGAAAGGTTTGAAGGAATGAAGGTTTGAACAGAAAGGTTTGAAGCATGAAGGTTTAAAAAAGGTTTTTAAACAATGAAGGTTTCAACAGTGAAGCAATTTGAGCAAAATGAAGGTTTGAAGCAGTGAAGGTTGAGCAATGAAGCAGTGAAGGTTTGAGCAATGAAGGTTTAAAATGAAAAATGAAGGTTTAAAGCAAAAGGTTTGAAGGAAGTGAAGCAATGAAGTTTAAACAGTGAAAGGTTTGAGCAATGAAGGTTTGAAGTGAAGGTTTGAAATGAAGGTTTAACAATGAAGGTTTGAAAGGTTTCAAACAGAAGGTTTGAACAGTTTGAGCAATGAAGGTTTAAGGTTGAAGGTTTGAAATGAAAGTTTAAAAGAAGTTTGAGCAGTGAAGGTTTCATGAAGTGAATGAGGTTTAAACAGTGAAGGTTTAAATGAAGGTTTAAAACAGTGAAGGTTTGAGCAATGAAGGTTTGATTTAATGAATAAAAGTTTGAAAAGTTTAAAAGGATGAAGGTTTTTGAGTGAATTTAAGCAAGGTTTGAAGGAAGGTTTAAACAGTGAATTGAAAAAGCAGTTTGAAGTGAAGGTTTAAACAAAGGTTTGAGCAAAAGGTTTCAACAGTGAAGGTTTGAATTTGAACAATGAAGGTTTAAAAGGTTTAACAGAAGGTTTGAAATAAAAAGTTTAAAGTGAAATGTTTTGAAGGAAATGAAGGTTTAAAACATCATGAATTTATGCATAAGGAAGGTGAAAAAGTGAAGGTTTGAAAGTGAAGTCAAAAAGGAAGGTTTCAAAGTGAAATTTGAGCAATGAAGGTTTAAAATGAAGTGAAGGTTTGAAATGAAGGTTTAAGCAAAAGGTTTGAAAAAGGTTTAAAAGGTTGAAACAGTGAAGTTTAAATTAAAGGTTTGAAAGTGAAGGTTTGAAAGAAGTTTAAACAGTGAAGGTTTGAAATGAATCAATTCTATCAAAGTTTGAGCAAAAGGTTTGAATAAAGGTTTAAAAGCAAACGTCCTAGAAGGTCAAGGTCAAATTCATCATGAATTTATGCTATACTGAAAGGTAAAAAAAGTCTTGAAAGCAAAAGGTTTAAAGGAGGTTTGAGCAATGAAGGTTTAAGTCAAATTCATCAAGGTGAATTCAATATGCTATACTGAATAAAAAGTTTAAAGCAAAGGTCCTAAAGGATGTCAAAATCAAATTTGATCATGAATTTAAGCTATACTGAATAAAAAGTTTAAAGCAAAAAAACGTCCTAAAGGATGTCGAAGGTCAAAACATCATGAATTTATGCTATACTGAATAAAAAGTCTAAAGCAAAACGTTTAAAGGATGTCAAAGGTCAAATACATCATGAATTTATGAAGGTATACTGAATAAAAAAAGTTTAAAGCAAAAGGTCCAGTGAAGGTTTGAAAAGGATGTCAAAGGTCAAATTTGATCATGAATTTAAACATGAATTTGAATAAAAATGTCTAAAGAAGTGAAACGTCCTAAATGAAGGATTCGAAGTCAAATTTGGCAATGAATTTAAAATGAAGCTTCAATAAGGTTTGAATAAAAGTCTAAAAATACATCATGAATTTAACGAAATAAAAAGTTTAAAGTAAACGTCCTAAATGTCGAAAGGTCAAATACATCATGAATTCTATGCTATACTGAATAAAAAGTCTAAAGCAAACGTCCTAAAGGATGTCGAAGTCAAATACATCATGAATTCTATGCTATTGAATAAAAAAGTCTAACAGTGAAAAAAAAGATGTCGAAGGTCAAATATCATGAATTCTATGCTATACTGAATAAAAAAGTCTAAAGCAAACGTTTAAAGGATGTTTGAAAGTCAAATTCATCATGAAGAATTTCAAAATGCTATACTGAATAAAAAAGTCTAAACAAAAACGTCCTAAAGGATGTCGAAGGTCAAATAATCATGAATTTAAGCTATACTGAATAAAAAAGTCTAAAGCAAAACGTCCTAAAGGATGTCGAAATCAAATTCATCATGAATTCTATGCTATACTGAATAAAAAGTCTAAAGCAAAAACGTCCTAAAGGATGTCGAAGGTCAAATAATCAAGGTTTGATGAATTCTAAGCAGTGCTAATACTGAATAAAAAGTCTAAAGCAAAAAAGTCTAAAGCAAACGGAAGTGTCGAAGGTCAAATACATCATGAATTCTATGCTATACTGAATAAAAAAGTCTAAAGCAAACGTCCTAAAGAATGTCGAAGGTCAAATTTTGACATCATGAATTCTATGCTATACTGAATAAAAAAGTCTAAAAATGCAAAAGTCCTAAAGGATGTTTGAACAAAGGTTTGAAGGTCAAATACATCATGAATTCTATGCTATACTGAATAAAAAAGTCTAAAGCAAAACGTCCTAAAAGGGATGTCGAAGGTCAAATACATCATGAATTCTATGCTATACTGAATAAAAAGTCTAAAGCAAACGTCCTAAAGGATGTCGAAGGTCAAATACATCATGAATTCTATGCTATACTGAATAAAAAGTAAAAAGCAAATGTCCTAAAGGATGTCAAAGGTCAAATACATCATGAATTCTATGCTATACTGAATAAAAAGTCTAACGCAAACGTCCTAAACAATGTCGAAGGTCAAATACATCATGAATTCTATGCTATACTGAATAAAAAAGGTCAAATATCATGAATTTAAAATAAAAGTCTAAAGCAAACGTCCTAAAGGATGTCGAAGGTCAAATACATCATGAATTCTATGCTATACTGAATAAAAAGTCTAAAGCAAACGTCCTAAAGGATGTCGAAGGTCAAATACATCATGAATTCTAAGCTATACTGAATAAAAAGTCTAAAGCAAAAGTCCTAAAGGATGTCGAAGGTCAAATACATCATGAATTTATGCTATACTGAATAAAAAGTCTAAAGCAAACGTCCTAAAAAGGATGTCGAAGGTCAAATACATCATGAATTCTATGCTATACTGAATAAAAAGTCTAAACGCAAAAAGGTCAATAAAATGAATGAAAGGTCAAAAAACGTCCTAAAGGAAGTCGAAATCAAATACATCATGAATTCTATGCTATACTGAATAAAAAGTCTAAAAAAAAAGTCCTAAAAAATTTATGGATGTCGAAAAAGGTCAAAAACATCATGAATTCTATGCTATACTGAATAAAAAGTCTAAAGAAAAAGTTAAAACGAAAAGATGTCGAAGGTCAAAAACATCATGAATTTATGCTATACTGAATAAAAAGTCTAAATCCAAAGGTTTAAGTTGAAAATATATCATGAATTCTATGCTATACTGAATAAAAAGTCTAGAGCAAACGTCCTACAGGATGTCGAAGGTCAAATACATCATGAATTCTATGCTATACTGAATAAAAAGTCTAAAGCAAATGTCCTAAAGGATGTCGAAGGTCAAAAACATCATGAATTTATGCTATACTGAATAAAAAGTCTAAAGTAAAAGTCCTAAAGGATGTCGAAGGTCAAATACATCATGAATTTTATGCTATACTGAATAAAAAGTCTAACGTAAACGTCCTAAAGGATGTCGAAAGTCAAATACATCATGAATTCTATGCTATATTGAATAAAAAGTCTAAAGCAAATGTCTCAAAGGATGTCGAAGGTCAAATACATCATGAATTCTATGCTATACCGAATAAAAAGCTAAAAGCAAACGTCCTAAAGGATGTCGAAGGTCAAATACATCATGAATTCTATGCTATACTGAATAAAAAGTCTAAAAAGGTAAAACGTCCTAAAAAATTCTATGTCGAAGGTCAAATACATCATGAATTCAATGCTATACTGAATAAAAAGTCTAAAAAAACGTCCTAAAAATAAAAAGGATGTCGTCCTAAAGGATGTCGAAGGTCAAATACATCATGAATTCTATGCTATACTGAATAAAAAGTCTAAAAAACGTCCTAAAAAGGATGTCGAAGGTCAAATACATCATGAATTCTATGCTATACTGAATAAAATAAAAAGTCTAAAGCAAACGTCCTAAAGGATGTCGAAGGTCAAATACATCATGAATTCTATGCTATACTGAATAAAAAGTCTAAAGCAAAACGTCCTAAAGGATGTCGAAGGTCAAATAATCATCATGAATTCTATGCTATACTGAATAAAAAGTCTAAAAACAAACGTCCTAAAGGATGTCGAAGGTCAAATACATCATGAATTCTATGCTATACTGAATAAAAAAAAGTAAAGCAAAAACGTCCTAAAGGATGTCGAAGGTCAAATACATCATGAATTCTATGCTATACTGAATAAAAAGTCTAAAGCAAACGTCCTAAAGGATGTCGAAGTCAAAAATACATCATGAATTCTATGCTATACTGAATAAAAAGTCTAAGCAAAAGTCTAAAACGTCCTAAAGGATGTCGAAGGTCAAAATACATCATGAATTCTATGCTATACTGAATAAAAAGTCTAAAGCAAACGTCCTAAAGGATGTCGAAGGTCAAATACATCATGAATTCTATGCTATACTGAATAAAAAAGTCTAAAGCAAACGTCCTAAAAGGATGTCGAAAGGTCAAATACATCATGAATTCTATGCTATACTGAATAAAAAGTCTAAAGCAAAACGTCCTAAAGGATGTCGAAGGTCAAATACATCATGAATTCTATGCTATACTGAATAAAAAGTCTAAAAAACGTCCTAAAAGGATGTCGAAGGTCAAATACATCATGAATTCTATGCTATACTGAATAAAAAGTCTAAAAGCAAACGTCCTAAAGGATGTCGAAGGTCAAATACATCATGAATTCTATGCTATACTGAATAAAAAGTCTAAAAAACGTCCCTAAAGGATGTCGAAGGTCAAATACATCATGAATTCTATGCTATACTGAATAAAAGTCTAAAGCAAACGTCCTAAAAGGATGTCGAAGGTCAAATACATCATGAATTCTATGCTATACTGAATAAAAAAAAGTCTAAAGCAAACGTCCTAAAGGATGTCGAAGGTCAAATACATCATGAATTCTATGCTATACTGAATAAAAAGTCAAATGCAAACGTCCTAAAGGATGTCGAAGGTCAAATACATCATGAATTCTATGCTATACTGAATAAAAAGTCTAAAGCAAACGTCCTAAAGGATGTCGAAGGTCAAATACATCATGAATTCTATGCTATACTGAATAAAAAGTCTAAAACAAACGTCCTAAAGGATGTCGAAGGTCAAATACATCATGAATTCTATGCTATACTGAATAAAAAGTCTAAAGCAAAGGTCCTAAAGGATGTCGAAGGTCAAATACATCATGAATTCTATGCTATACTGAATAAAAAAAGTCTAAAGCAAACGTCCTAAAGGAAGTCGAAGGTCAAATACATCATGAATTCTATGCTATACTGAATAAAAAGTCTAAAGCAAACGTCCTAAAGGAAAGGATGTCGAAGGTCAAATACATCATGAATTTAAAGCTATGCTATACTGAATAAAAAGTCTAAATACTGAAAAAAAGTCGTCCTAAACGTCCTAAAGGATGTCGAAGGTCAAATACATCATGAATTCTATGCTATACTGAATAAAAAGTCTAAAGCAAACGTCCTAAAAAAAAATGTCGAAGGTCAAATACATCATCAAATTCTATGCTATACTGAATAAAAAAAGTCTAAAGCAAAAACGTCCTAAAGGATGTCGAAGGGTCAAATACATCATGAATTCTATGCTATACTGAATAAAAAGTCTAAAAAAACGTCCTAAAGGATGTCGAAGGTCAAATACATCATGAATTCTATGCTATACTGAATAAAAAGTCTAAAGCAAACGTCCTAAAGGATGTCGAAGGTCAAATACATCATGAATTCTATGCTATACTGAATAAAAAGTCTAACGCAAACGTCCTAAAGGATGTCGAAGGTCAAATACATCATGAATTCTATGCTATACTGAAAAAAAAAGTCTAAAGCAAACGTCCTAAAGGATGTCGAAGGTCAAATACATCATGAATTCTATGCTATACTGAATAAAAAGTCTAAAAAACGTCCTAAAGGATGTCGAAGGTCAAATACATCATGAATTCTATGCTATACTGAATAAAAAGTCTAAAGCAAACGTCCTAAAGGATGTCGAAGGTCAAAAATACATCATGAATTCTATGCTATACTGAATAAAAAGTCTAAAGCAAAACGTCCTAAAGGATGTCGAAGGTCAAATACATCATGAATTCTATGCTATGAATGAATAAAAAGTCTAAAGCAAACGTCCTAAAGGATGTCGAAAAACATCATGAATTCTATGCTATACTGAATAAAAAAGTCTAAAGCAAAACGTCCTAAAGGATGTCGAAGGTCAAATACATCATGAATTCTATGCTATACTGAATAAAAAGTCTAAAGCAAAACGTCCTAAAGGATGTCGAAGGTCAAATACATCATGAATTCTATGCTATACTGAATAAAAAGTCTAAAAACAAACGTCCTAAAAAGGATGTCGAAGGTCAAATACATCATGAATTCTATGCTATACTGAATAAAAAGTCTAAAAAAAACGTCCCTAAAATGGATGTCGAAGGTCAAATACATCATGAATTCTATGCTATACTGAATAAAAAGTCTAAAGCAAACGTCCTAAAGGATGTCGAAGGTCAAATACATCATGAATTCTATGCTATACTGAATAAAAAAAAGTCTAAAGCAAACGTCCTAAAGGATGTCGAAGGTCAAATACATCATGAATTCTATGCTATACTGAATAAAAAAAAAACGTCTAAAGCAAACGTCCTAAAATAAAAAGGATGTCGAAGGTCAAATACATCATGAATTCTATGCTATACTGAATAAAAAAAAAGTCTAAAGCAAACGTCCTAAAGGATGTCGAAGGTCAAATACATCATGAATTCTATGCTATACTGAATAAAAAGTCTAAAAAACGTCCTAAAGGATGTCGAAGGTCAAATACATCATGAATTCTATGCTATACTGAATAAAAAGTCTAAAGCAAACGTCCTCCTAAAGGATGTCAAGGTCAAACATCATCATGAATTCTATGCTATACTGAATAAAAAGTCTAAAGCAAACGTCCTAAAGGATGTCGAAGGTCAAATACATCATGAATTCTATGCTATACTGAATAAAAAGTCTAAAGCAAACGTCCTAAAGGATGTCGAAGGTCAAATACATCATGCGAATTCTATGCTATACTGAATAAAAAGTCTAACATAAACGTCCTAAAGGATGTCGAAGGTCAAATACATCATGAATTCTATGCTATACTGAATAAAAAGTCTAAAGCAAACGTCCTAAAAAGATGTCGAAGGTCAAATACATCATGAATTCTATGCTATACTGAAAAAAAGTCTAAAAACGTCCTAAAGGATGTCGAAGGTCAAATACATCATGAATTCTATGCTATACTGAATAAAAAGTCTAAAGCAAACGTCCTAAAGGATGTCGAAGGTCAAATACATCATGAATTCTATGCTATACTGAATAAAAAGTCTAAAGCAAACGTCCTAAAGGATGTCGAAGGTCAAATACATCATGAATTCTATGCTATACTGAATAAAAAGTCTAAAGCAAAACGTCCTAAAGGATGTCGAAGGTCAAATACATCATGAATTCTATGCTATACTGAATAAAAAGTCTAAAGCAAACGTCCTAAAAGGATGTCGAAGGTCAAATACATCATGAATTCTATGCTATACTGAATAAAAAGTCTAAAGCAAACGTCCTAAAAAAGGATGTCGAAGGTCAAATACACATCATGAATTCTATGCTATACTGAATAAAAAGTCTAAAGCAAACGTCCCAAAGGATGTCGAAGGTCAAATACATCATGAATTCTATGCTATACTGAATAAAAAAACGTCTAAAAAAGGATGTCGAAGGTCAAACGTCCTAAAAAATACTGAATGTCTAAAGAAACGTCAAAAGGATGTCAAGGTCAAATACATCATGAATTCAATGCTATACTGAATAAAAAGTCTAAAGCAAACGTCCCAAAGGATGTCGAAGGTCAAATACATCATGAATTCTATGCTATACTGAATAAAAAGTCTAAAGCAAACGTCCTAAAGGATGTCGAAGGTCAAATACATCATGAATTCTATGCTATACTGAATAAAAAGTCAAACGCAAACGTCCTAAAGGATGTCGAAGGTCAAATACATCATGAATTCTATGCTATACTGAATAAAAAGTCTAAAGCAAACGTCCTAAAGGATGTCGAAGGTCAAATACATCATGAATTCTATGCTATACTGAATAAAAAGTCTAAAGCAAACGTCCTAAAGGATGTCGAAGGTCAAATACATCATGAATTCTATGCTATACTGAATAAAAAGTCTAAAGCAAACGTCCTAAAGGATGTCGAAGGTCAAATACATCATGAATTCTAGGCTATACTGAATAAAAAAGTCTAACGCAAACGTCCTAAAGGATGTCGAAGGTCAAAAACATCATGAATTCTATGCTATACTGAATAAAAAGTCTAAAGCAAACGTCCTAAAGGATGTCGAAGGTCAAATACATCATGAATTCTATGCTATACTGAATAAAAAGTCTAAAGCAAAACGTCCTAAAGGATGTCGAAGGTCAAATACATCATGAATTCTATACTGAATAAAAAGTCTAAAGCAAACGTCCTAAAGGATGAAGGTCAAAAATCAAATTCATCATCAATAAAAAGTCTAAGTCCTAAAGGATGAAAATACATCATGAATTCTATGCTATACTGAATAAAAAGTCTAAAGCAAACGTCCTAAAGGATGTCGAAGGTCAAATACATCATGAATTCTATGCTATACTGAATAAAAAGTCTAAAGCAAACGTCCTAAAGGATGTCGAAGGTCAAAAATACATCATGAATTCTATGCTATACTGAATAAAAAGTCTAAAAAAACGTCCTAAAGGATGTCCCAAATCATGAATTCTATGCTATACTGAATAAAAAGTCTAACGTCAAAAGGTCAAATACATCATGAATTCTATGCTATACTGAATAAAAAGTCTAAAGCAAACGTCCTAAAAGGATGTCGAAGGTCAAATACATCATGAATTCTATGCTATACTGAATAAAAAAAGTCTAAAGCAAACGTCCTAAAGGATGTCGAAGGTCAAATACATCATGAATTCTATGCTATACTGAATAAAAAGTCTAAAGCAAACGTCCTAAAGGATGTCGAAGGTCAAATACATCATGAATTCTATGCTATACTGAATAAAAAGTCTAAAGCAAACGTCCTAAAGGATGTCGAAGGTCAAATACATCATGAATTCTATGCTATACTGAATAAAAAGTCTAAAGCAAACGTCCTAAAGGATGTCGAAAAAAACATCATGAATTCTATGCTATACTGAATAAAAAGTCTAACGCAAAAACGTCCTAAAGGATGTCGAAGGTCAAATACATCATGAATTCTATGCTATACTGAATAAAAAGTCTAAAGCAAAACGTCCTAAAGGATGTCGAAGGTCAAATACATCATGAATTCTATGCTATACTGAATAAAAAGTCTAAAGCAAACGTCCTAAAGGATGTCGAAGGTCAAATACATCATGAATTCTATGCTATACTGAATAAAAAGTCTAAAGCAAACGTCCTAAAGGATGTCGAAGGTCAAATACATCATGAATTCTATGCTATACTGAATAAAAAGTCTAAAGCAAACGTCCTAAAGGATGTCGAAGGTCAAATACATCATGAATTCTATGCTATACTGAATAAAAAGTCTAAAGCAAACGTCCTAAAGGATGTCGAAGGTCAAATACATCATGAATTCTATGCTATACTGAATAAAAAAGTCTAACGCAAACGTCCTAAAGGATGTCGAAGGTCAAATACATCATGAATTCTATGCTATACTGAATAAAAAGTCTAAAGCAAACGTCCCAAAGGATGTCGAAGGTCAAATACATCATGAATTCTATGCTATACTGAATAAAAAGTCTAAAGCAAACGTCCTAAAGGATGTCGAAGGTCAAATACATCATGAATTCTATGCTATACTGAATAAAAAGTCTAAAGCAAACGTCCTAAAGGATGTCGAAGGTCAAATACATCATGAATTCTATGCTATACTGAATAAAAAGTCTAAAGTAAACGTCCTAAAGGATGTCGAAGGTCAAATACATCATGAATTCTATGCTATACTGAATAAAAAGTCTAAAGCAAACGTCCCAAATGACGTCGAAGGTCAAATACATCATGAATTCTATGCTATACTGAATAAAAAGTCTAACGCAAACGTCCTAAAGGATGTCGAAGGTCAAATACATCATGAATTCTATGCTATACTGAATAAAAAGTCTAAAGCAAACGTCCTAAAGGATGTCGAAGGTCAAATACATCATGAATTCTATGCTATACTGAATAAAAAGTCTAAAGCAAACGTCCTAAAAAAGGATGTCGAAGGTCAAATACATCATGAATTCTATGCTATACTGAATAAAAAGTCTAAAGCAAACGTCCTAAAGGATGTCGAAGGTCAAATACATCATGAATTCTATGCTATACTGAATAAAAAGTCTAAAGCAAACGTCCTAAAGGATGTCGAAGGTCAAATACATCATGAATTCTATGCTATACTGAATAAAAAGTCTAAAGCAAACGTCCCAAAGGATGTCGAAGGTCAAATACATCATGAATTCTATGCTATACTGAATAAAAAGTCTAAAGCAAACGTCCTAAAGGATGTCGAAGGTCAAATACATCATGAATTCTAAAATACTGAATAAAAAGTCTAAAGAAACGTCCTAAAGGATCAAATATCATCATGAATTCTATGCTATACTGAATAAAAAGTCTAAAGCAAACGTCCTAAAAAGGATGTCGAAGGTCAAATACATCATGAATTCTATGCTATACTGAATAAAAAGTCTAAAAAAAAACGTCCTAAAGGATGTCGAAAAAACATCATCATGAATTCTATGCTATACTGAATAAAAAGTCTAAAAAACGTCCTAAAGGAAAAGGTCAAATACATCATGAATTCTATGCTATACTGAATAAAAAGTCTAAAGCAAAACGTCCTAAAGGATGTCAAATCAAATCATGAATTCTATGCTATACTGAATAAAAAGTCTAAAGCAAACGTCCTAAAGGATGTCGAAGGTCAAATACATCATGAATTCTATGCTATACTGAATAAAAAGTCTAAAGCAAAAACGTCTAAAAAGGATGTCGAAGGTCAAATACATCATGAATTCTATGCTATACTGAATAAAAAGTCTAAAGCAAACGTCCTAAAGGATGTCGAAGGTCAAATCAAACATCATGAATTCTATGCTATACTGAATAAAAAGTCTAAAGCAAACGTCCTAAAGGATGTCGAAGGTCAAATACATCATGAATTCTATGCTATACTGAATAAAAAAAAGTCTAAAGCAAAACGTCCTAAAGGATGTCGAAGGTCAAATACATCATGAATTCTATGCTATACTGAATAAAAAGTCTAAAGCAAACGTCCTAAAAGATGTCGAAGGTCAAATACATCATGAATTCTATGCTATACTGAATAAAAAGTCTAAAGCAAACGTCCTAAAGGATGTCGAAGGTCAAATACATCATGAATTCTATGCTATACTGAATAAAAAGTCTAAAGCAAAACGTCCTAAAGGATGTCGAAACGAATAAAAAGTCTAAAGGAAACGTCCTAAAGGATGTCGAAAAATACATCATGAATTCTATGCTATACTGAATAAAAAGTCTAAAGCAAACGTCCTAAAGGATGTCATGAAGGTCAAAAAAAGTACATCATGAATTCTATGCTATACTGAATAAAAAGTCTAACAAAAATGTCCCAAAGGATGTCGAAGGTCAAATACATCATGAATTCTATGCTATACTGAATAAAAAGTCTAAAGCAAACGTCCTAAAGGATGTCGAAGGTCAAATACATCATGAATTCTATGCTATACTGAATAAAAAGTCTAAAGCAAACGTCCTAAAGGATGTCGAAGGTCAAATACATCATGAATTCTATGCTATACTGAATAAAAAGTCTAAAGCAAACGTCCCAAAGGATGTCGAAGGTCAAATACATCATGAATTCTATGCTATACTGAATAAAAAGTCTAAAGCAAACGTCCCAAAGGAAGTCGAAGGTCAAATACATCATGAATTCTATGCTATACTGAATAAAAAGTCTAAAGCAAACGTCCTAAAGGATGTCGAAAGTCAAATACATCATGAATTCTATGCTATACTGAATAAAAAGTCTAAAGCAAACGTCCCAAATGGATCGAAGTCAAATACATCATGAATTCTATGCTATACTGAATAAAAAGTCTAAAGCAAACGTCCTAAAGGATGTCGAAGGTCAAATACATCATGAATTCTATGCTATACTGAATAAAAAATAAAAAGTCTAAAGCAAACGTCCTAAAGGATGTCGAAGGTCAAATACATCATGAATTCTATGCTATACTGAATAAAAAGTCTAAAGCAAACGTCCTAAAAAAGTCGAAGGTCAAATATCATGAATTCTATGCTATACTGAATAAAAAGTCTAAAGAAACGTCCTAAAGGATGTCAAATCAAATACATCATGAATTCTATGCTATACTGAATAAAAAGTCTAAAGCAAACGTCCTAAAAGGATGTCGAAGGTCAAATACATCATGAATTCTATGCTATACTGAATAAAAAGTCTAAAGCAAACGTCCTAAAAAAAAGGATGTCGAAGGTCAAATACATCATGAATTCTATGCTATACTGAATAAAAAGTCTAAAGCAAACGTCCTAAAGGATGTCGAAGGTCAAATACATCATGAATTCTATGCTATACTGAATAAAAAGTCTAAAGCAAACGTCCTAAAGGATGTCGAAGGTCAAATACATCATGAATTCTATGCTATACTGAATAAAAAGTCTAAAGCAAACGTCCTAAAGGATGTCGAAGGTCAAATACATCATGAATTCTATGCTATACTGAATAAAAAGTCTAAAGCAAAACGTCCTAAAGGATGTCGAAGGTCAAATACATCATGAATTCTATGCTATACTGAATAAAAAGTCTAAAGCAAAACGTCCTAAAAAGGATGTCGAAGGTCAAATACATCATGAATTCTATGCTATACTGAATAAAAAGTCTAAAGCAAACGTCCTAAAGGATGTCGAAGGTCAAATACATCATGAATTCTATGCTATACTGAATAAAAAGTCTAAAAAAAACGTCCTAAAGGATGTCGAAGGTCAAATATCATGAATTCTATGCTATACTGAATAAAAAGTCTAAAGCAAACGTCCTAAAGGATGTCGAAGGTCAAATACATCATGAATTCTATGCTATACTGAATAAAAAGTCTAAAGCAAACGTCCTAAAGGATGTCGAAGGTCAAATACATCATGAATTCTATGCTATACTGAATAAAAAGTCTAAAGCAAAACGTCCCAAAAAGGATGTCGAAGGTCAAATACATCATGAATTCTATGCTATACTGAATAAAAAGTCTAAAGCAAACGTCCTAAAGGATGTCGAAGGTCAAATACATCATGAATTCTATGCTATACTGAATAAAAAGTCTAAAGCAAACGTCCTAAAGGATGTCGAAGGTCAAATACATCATGAATTCTATGCTATACTGAATAAAAAGTCTAAAGCAAACGTCCTAAAGGATGTCGAAGGTCAAAAACATCATGAATTCTATGCTATACTGAATAAAAAGTCTAAAGCAAACGTCCTAAAGGATGTCGAAGGTCAAATTCATCATGAATTCTATGCTATACTGAATAAAAAGTCTAAAGCAAACGTCCTAAAGGATGTCGAAGGTCAAATACATCATGAATTCTATGCTATACTGAATAAAAAGTCTAAAGCAAACGTCCCAAAATGACGTCGAAGGTCAATTACATCATGAATTCTATGCTATACTGAATAAAAAGTCTAACGCAAATGTCCTAAAGGATGTCGAAGGTCAAAAACATCATGAATTCTAAGCTATACTGAATACAAAGTCTAAAGTAAACGTCCCAAAGGATGCCGAAGGTCAAAAACACCATGAATTCTATGCTATACTGAATAAAAAAATAACGCAAACGTCCTAAAGGATGTCGAAGGTCAAAAACATCATGAATTCTATGCTATACTGAATAAAAAGTCTAACGCAAACGTCCTAAAGGATGTCGAAGGTCAAATACATCATGAATTCTATGCTATACTGAATAAAAAGTCTAAAGCAAACGTCCTAAAGGATGTCGAAGGTCAAATACATCATGAATTCTATGCTATACTGAATAAAAAGTCTAAAGCAAACGTCCCAAAGGATGTCGAAGGTCAAATACATCATGAATTCTATGCTATACTGAATAAAAAGTCTAAAGCAAACGTCCTAAAGGATGTCGAAGGTCAAATACATCATGAATTCTATGCTATACTGAATAAAAAGTCTAAAGCAAAACGTCCTAAAAAGGATGTCGAAGGTCAAATACATCATGAATTCTATGCTATACTGAATAAAAAGTCTAAAGCAAACGTCCTAAAAAGGATGTCGAAGGTCAAATACATCATGAATTCTATGCTATACTGAATAAAAAGTCTAAAAAAACGTCCTAAAGGATGTCAAAAATACATCAAATTCTATCCTAAAAACGTCCTAAAGGATGTCGAAGGTCAAATACATCATGAATTCTATGCTATACTGAATAAAAAGTCTAAAGCAAACGTCCTAAAGGATGTCGAAGGTCAAATACATCATGAATTCTATGCTATACTGAATAAAAAGTCTAAAGCAAACGTCCTAAAGGATGTCGAAGGTCAAAAACATCATGAATTCTATGCTATACTGAATAAAAAGTCTAAAGCAAACGTCCCAAAGGATGTCGAAGGTCAAATACATCATGAATTCTATGCTATACTGAATAAAAAGTCTAACGCAAACGTCCTAAAGGATGTCGAAGGTCAAATACATCATGAATTCTATGCTATACTGAATAAAAAGTCTAAAGCAAACGTCCTAAAGGATTTCGAAGGTCAAATTCGTCAAATTCATCATGAATTCTATGCTATACTGAATAAAAAGTCTAAAGCAAACGTCCTAAAGGATGTCGAAAGGTCAAATACATCATGAATTCTATGCTATACTGAATAAAAAGTCTAACGCAAACATCCTAAAGGATGTCGAAGGTCAAATACATCATGAATTCTATGCTATACTGAATAAAAAGTCTAAAAAACGTCCTAAAGGATGTCGAAGGTCAAATACATCATGAATTCTATGCTATACTGAATAAAAAGTCTAAAGCAAACGTCCTAAAAGGGATGTCGAAGGTCAAATACATCATGAATTCTATGCTATACTGAATAAAAAGTCTAAAGCAAACGTCCTAAAGGATGTCGAAGGTCAAATACATCATGAATTCTATGCTATACTGAATAAAAAAACGTCTAAAGCAAACGTCCTAAAGGATGTCGTCGAAGGTCAAATACATCATGAATTCTATGCTATACTGAATAAAAAGTCTAACAAAAAACGTCCTAAAGGATGTCGAAGGTCAAAAACATCATGAATTCTATGCTATACTGAATAAAAAGTCTAAAAAACGTCCTAAAGGATGTCGAAGGTCAAATACATCATGAATTCTATGCTATACTGAATAAAAAGTCTAAAGCAAACGTCCTAAAGGATGTCGAAGGTCAAATACATCATGAATTCTATGCTATACTGAATAAAAAGTCTAAAAACATCATGAATTCTAAACTGAATAAAAAGTCTAAAAACGTCCTAAAGGATGTCGAAGGTCAAATACATCATGAATTCTATGCTATACTGAATAAAAAGTCTAAAGCAAACGTCCTAAAGGATGTCGAAGGTCAAATACATCATGAATTCTATGCTATACTGAATAAAAAGTCTAAAGCAAACGTCCTAAAGGATGTCGAAGGTCAAATACATCATGAATTCTATGCTATACTGAATAAAAAGTCTAAAGCAAACGTCCTAAAGGATGTCGAAGGTCAAATACATCATGAATTCTATGCTATACTGAATAAAAAGTCTAAAGCAAACGTCCCAAAAGGATGTCGAAGGTCAAATACATCATGAATTCTATGCTATACTGAATAAAAAGTCTAAAAAAACGTCCTAAAGGATGTCGAAGGTCAAATACATCATGAATTCTATGCTATACTGAATAAAAAGTCTAAAGCAAACGTCCTAAAGGAAGTCAAAGGTCAAATACATCATGAATTCTATGCTATACTGAATAAAAAGTCTAAAGCAAACGTCCTAAAGGAAGTCAAAGGTCAAATACATCATGAATTCTATGCTATACTGAATAAAAAGTCTAAAAAACGTCCCAAAAGGATGTCGAAGGTCAAATACATCATGAATTCTATGCTATACTGAATAAAAAGTCTAAAGCAAACGTCCTAAAGGATGTCGAAGGTCAAATACATCATGAATTCTATTCTATGCTATACTGAATAAAAAGTCTAAAGCAAACGTCCTAAAGGATGTCGAAGGTCAAATACATCATGAATTCTATGCTATACTGAATAAAAAGTCTAAAGCAAACGTCCTAAAGGATGTCGAAGGTCAAATTCATCATGAATTCTATGCTATACTGAATAAAAAGTCTAAAGCAAACGTCCTAAAGGATGTCGAAGGTCAAATTCATCATGAATTCTATGCTATACTGAATAAAAAGTCTAAAGCAAACGTCCTAAAGGATGTCGAAGGTCAAATACATCATGAATTCTATGCTATACTGAATAAAAAGTCTAAAGCAAAAACGTCCTAAAGGATGTCGAAGGTCAAATACATCATGAATTCTATGCTATACTGAATAAAAAGTCTAAAGCAAAAACGTCCTAAAGGATGTCGAAGGTCAAATACATCATGAATTCTATGCTATACTGAATAAAAAGTCTAAAGCAAACGTCCTAAAGGATGTCGAAGGTCAAATACATCATGAATTCTATGCTATACTGAATAAAAAGTCTAAAGCAAAAATACATCTAAAGGATGTCGAAGGTCAAATACATCATGAATTCTATGCTATACTGAATGAAAAGTCTAGAGCAAACGTCCTACAGGATGTTGAAGGTCAAATACATCATGAATTATATGATATACTGAATAAAAAGTCCAAAGCAAAAGTCCTAAAGGATGTCGAAGGTCAAATACATCATGAATTCTATGCTATACTGAATAAAAAAAAGTCTAAAGCAAATGTCCTAAAGGATGTCGAAGGTCAAATACATCATGAATTCTATGCTATACTGAATAAAAAGTCAAAAGCAAAAGTCCTAAAGGATGTCGAAGGTCAAATACATCATGAATTCTATGCTATACTGAATAAAAAGTCAAAAGCAAACGTCCTAAAGGATGTCGAAGGTCAAATACATCATGAATTCTATGCTATACTGAATAAAAAGTCTAAAGCAAACGTCCTAAAGGATGTCGAAGGTCAAATACATCATGAATTCTATGCTATACTGAATAAAAAGCCTAAAGCAAACGTCCTAAAGGATGTCGAAGGTCAAATACATCATGAATTCTATGCTATACTGAATAAAAAGTCTAAAGCAAACGTCCTAAAGGATGTCGAAGGTCAAATACATCATGAATTCTATGCTATACTGAATAAAAAGTCTAAAGCAAACGTCCTAAAGGATGTCGAAGGTCAAATACATCATGAATTCTATGCTATACTGAATAAAAAGTCTAAAGCAAACGTCCTAAAGGATGTCGAAGGTCAAATACATCATGAATTCTATGCTATACTGAATAAAAAGTCTAAAGCAAACGTCCTAAAAAAGGATGTCGAAGGTCAAATCATCATGAATTCTATGCTATACTGAATAAAAAAGTCTAAAGCAAACGTCCTAAAGGATGTCGAAGGTCAAATACATCATGAATTCTATGCTATACTGAATAAAAAGTCTAAAGCAAACGTCCTAAAGGATGTCGAAGTCAAATACATCATGAATTCTATGCTATACTGAATAAAAAAGTCTAAAGCAAACGTCCTAAAAATGATGTCGAAGGTCAAATACATCATGAATTCTATGCTATACTGAATAAAAAGTCTAAAGCAAACGTCCTAAAGGATGTCGAAGGTCAAATACATCATGAATTCTATGCTATACTGAATAAAAAGTCTAAAGCAAAACGTCCTAAAGGATGTCGAAGGTCAAATACATCATGAATTCTATGCTATACTGAATAAAAAGTCTAAAGCAAACGTCCTAAAGGATGTCGAAAAACATCAAATACATCATGAATTCTATGCTATAAAATGAATAAAAAATCAAAAAAGTAAAAAAAAGTCTAAAGCAAACGTCCTAAAGGATGTCGAAGGTCAAATACATCATGAATTCTATGCTATACTGAATAAAAAGTCTAAAGCAAATGTCTCAAAGGACGTCGAAGGTCAATTACATCATGAATTCTATGCTATACTGAATAAAAAGTCTAACGCAAACGTCCTAAAGGATGTCGAAGGTCAAATACATCATGAATTCTATGCTATACTGAATAAAAAGTCTAAAGCAAAACGTCCTAAAGGATGTCGAAGGTCAAATACATCATGAATTCTATGCTATACTGAATAAAAAGTCTAAAGCAAAAACGTCCCAAAATGTCGGATGTCGAAGGTCAAATACATCATGAATTCTATGCTATACTGAATAAAAAAAGTCTAAAGCAAACGTCCTAAAGGATGTCGAAGGTCAAAAGGTCAAATACATCATGAATTCTATGCTATACTGAATAAAAAGTCTAAAGCAAACGTCCTAAAGGATGTCGAAGGTCAAATACATCATGAATTCTATGCTATACTGAATAAAAAGTCTAAAGCAAACGTCCTAAAGGATGTCGTCTAAAAACGTCCCAAAGGTCAAAAAAATACATCATGAATTCTATGCTATACTGAATAAAAAGTCTAAAGCAAACGTCCTAAAGGATGTCGAAGGTCAAATACATCATGAATTCTATGCTATACTGAATAAAAAGTCTAAAGCAAACGTCCTAAAGGATGTCGAAGGTCAAATACATCATGAATTCTATGCTATACTGAATAAAAAGTCTAAAGCAAACGTCCTAAAGGATGTCGAAGGTCAAATACATCATGAATTCTATGCTATACTGAATAAAAAGTCTAAAGCAAACGTCCCAAAAGGATGTCGAAGGTCAAATACATCATGAATTCTATGCTATACTGAATAAAAAGTCTAAAGCAAACGTCCTAAAGGATGTCGAAGGTCAAATACATCATGAATTCTATGCTATACTGAATAAAAAGTCTAAAGCAAACGTCCTAAAGGATGTCGAAGGTCAAATACATCATGAATTCTATGCTATACTGAATAAAAAGTCTAAAGCAAACGTCCTAAAAAAGGATGTCGAAGGTCAAATACATCATGAATTCTATGCTATACTGAATATAAAGTCTAAAGCAAAAAAAACGTCCTAAAAAAGGATGTCGAAGGTCAAATACATCATGAATTCTATGCTATACTGAATAAAAAGTCTAAAGCAAACGTCCTAAAGGATGTCGAAGGTCAATTACATCATGAATTCTATGATAATAATAAATTCTATGCTATACTGAATAAAAAGTCAAAAGCAAACGTCCTAAAGGATGTCGAAGGTCAAATTCATCATGAATTCTATGCTATATTGAATAAAAAGTCAAAAGCAAATGTCCTAAAGGATGTCGAAGGTCAAATTCATCATGAATTCTATGCTATACTGAATAAAAAGTCTAAAGCAAACGTCCTAAAGGATGTCGAAGGTCAAATACATCATGAATTCTATGCTATATTGAATAAAAAAGTCAAAAGCAAACGTCCTAAAAAGGATGTCGAAGGTCAAATACATCATGAATTCTATGCTATACTGAATAAAAAGTCTAAACAAACGTCCTAAAGGATGTCGAAGGTCAAATACATCATGAATTCTATGCTATACTGAATAAAAAGTCTAAAGCAAACGTCCCAAAGGAAGTCGAAGGTCAAATACATCATGAATTCTATGCTATACTGAATAAAAAGTCTAAAGCAAACGTCCTAAAGGATTTCGAAGGTCAAATTCGTCAAATTCATCATGAATTCTATGCTATACTGAATAAAAAGTCTAACGCAAACGTCCTAAAGGATGTCGAAGGTCAAATACATCATGAATTCTATGCTATACTGAATAAAAAGTCTAAAGCAAACGTCCCTAAAGGAAGTCGAAGGTCAAATACATCATGAATTCTATGCTATACTGAATAAAAAGTCTAAAAAACGTCCTAAAGGATGTCGAAGGTCAAATACATCATGAATTCTATGCTATACTGAATAAAAAGTCTAAAACAAACGTCCTAAAAAGGATGTCGAAGGTCAAATACATCATGAATTCTATGCTATACTGAATAAAAAGTCTAAAGCAAAACGTCCTAAAGGATGTCGAAGGTCAAATACATCATGAATTCTATGCTATACTGAATAAAAAGTCTAAAGCAAAACGTCCTAAAGGATGTCGAAGGTCAAATACATCATGAATTCTATGCTATACTGAATAAAAAGTCTAAAAAAACGTCCTAAAGGATGTCGAAGGTCAAATACATCATGAATTCTATGCTATACTGAATAAAAAGTCTAAAGCAAACGTCCTAAAAAGATGTCGAAGGTCAAATACATCATGAATTCTATGCTATACTGAATAAAAAGTCTAAAAAACGTCCTAAAAACGATGTCGAAATACATCAAATACATCATGAATTCTATGCTATACTGAATAAAAAGTCTAAAAATAAACGTCCTAAAGGGATGTCGAAGGTCAAATACATCATGAATTCTATGCTATACTGAATAAAAAGTCTAACGCAAACGTCCTAAAGGATGTCGAAGGTCAAATACATCATGAATTCTAGGCTATACAAATATAAAAAGTCTAAAATAAACATCCTAAAGGATGTCTAAAGTCAAATACATCATGAATTCTATGCTATACTGAATAAAAAGTCTAAAGCAAACGTCCTAAAGGATGTCGAAGGTCAAATACATCATGAATTCTATGCTATACTGAATAAAAAGTCTAAAGCAAACGTCCTAAAGGATGTCGAAGGTCAAATACATCATGAATTCTATGCTATACTGAATAAAAAGTCTAAAGCAAACGTCCTAAAGGATGTTGAAGGTCAAAAACATCATGAATTCTATGCTATACTGAATAAAAAGTCTAAAGCAAATGTCCCAAAGGATGTCGAAGGTCAAATACATCATGAATTCTATGCTATACTGAATAAAAAGTCTAAAAAAACGTCCCTAAAATAAAAAGATGTCGAAGGTCAAATACATCATGAATTCTATGCTATACTGAATAAAAGTCTAAAGCAAACGTCCTAAAGGATGTCGAAGGTCAAATACATCATGAATTCTATGCTATACTGAATAAAAAAGTCTAAAGCAAACGTCCTAAAAAGGATGTCGAAGGTCAAATACATCATGAATTCTATGCTATACTGAATAAAAAGTCTCCTAAAGGAAACGTCAAATACATCAAAGGAATAAAAAGTCTAAAGCAAACGTCCTAAAGGATGTCGAAAGTCAAATACATCATGATTTCTATGCTATATTGAATAAAAAGTCTAACGCAAATGTCCTAAAGGATGTCGAAGGTCAAAAACATCATGAATTCTAAGCTATACTGAATACAAAGTCTAAAGTAAACGTCCTAAAGGATGTCGAAGGTCAAAAACATCATGAATTCTATGCTATACTGAATAAAAAGTCTAACGCAAACGTCCTAAAGGATGTCGAAGGTCAAATACATCATGAATTCTATGCTATACTGAATAAAAAAAATCTAAAGCAAACGTCCTAAAGGATGTCGAAAGGTCAAATACATCATGAATTCTATGCTATACTGAATAAAAAAAGTCTAAAGCAAACGTCCTAAAGGATGTCGAAGGTCAAAAAACATCATGAATTCTATGCTATACTGAATAAAAAGTCTAAAGCAAAACGTCCTAAAATGATGTCGAAGGTCAAATACATCATGAATTCTATGCTATACTGAATAAAAAGTCTAAAAAAACGTCCTAAAGGATGTCGAAGGTCAAATACATCATGAATTCTATACTGAATAAAAAGTATACTGAATAAAAAGTCTAAAGCAAAATTCGTCCTAAAAAAGATGTCGAAAAAATCAAATACATCATGAATGCTATAAATAAAAAGTCTAAATAAAACGTCCTAAAGGATGTCTGAAATAATCATGAATTCTAAGTACTGAATAAAAAGTCTAAAGCAAACGTCCTAAAAAGGATCGAAGGTCAAAATACATCATGAATTCTATGCTATACTGAATAAAAAAAAAGTCAAAACGTCCTAAAAAAGGATGTCGAAGGTCAAATACATCATGAATTCTATGCTATACTGAATAAAAAAGTCTAAAGCAAAACGTCCTAAAGGATGTCGAAGGTCAAATACATCATGAATTCTATGCTATACTGAATAAAAAAAGTCTAAAGCAAAACGTCCTAAAGGATGTCGAAGGTCAAATACATCATGAATTCTATGCTATACTGAATAAAAAGTCTAAAGCAAACGTCCCAAAAAGGATGTCGAAGGTCAAATACATCATGAATTCTATGCTATACTGAATAAAAAAAAGTCTAAAATAAAAATCCCAAAAGGATGTCGAAGGTCAAATATCATGAATTCATCATGAATTCTATGCTATACTGAATAAAAAGTCTAAATAAACGTCCTAAAAAAGGATGTCGAAGGTCAAATACATCATGAATTCTATGCTATACTGAATAAAAAGTCTAAAGCAAACGTCCCAAAAGGATGTCGAAGGTCAAATACATCATGAATTCTATGCTATACTGAATAAAAAGTCTAAAGCAAACGTCCTAAAGGATGTCGAAGGTCAAATACATCATGAATTCTATGCTATACTGAATAAAAAGTCTAAAGCAAACGTCCTAAAAAACGTCCTAAATGTCGAAGGTCAAATACATCATGAATTCTATGCTATACTGAATAAAAAGTCTAAAGCAAACGTCCCAAAAAGGATGTCGAAGGTCAAATACATCATGAATTCTATGCTATACTGAATAAAAAGTCTAAAGCAAAACGTCCTAAAAGGATGTCGAAGGTCAAATACATCATGAATTCTATGCTATACTGAATAAAAAAGTCTAAAGCAAAACGTCCTAAAGGATGTCGAAGGTCAAATACATCATGAATTCTATGCTATACTGAATAAAAAAGTCTAAAGCAAACGTCCTAAAAGGATGTCGAAGGTCAAAAATACATCATGAATTCTATGCTATACTGAATAAAAGTCTAAAGCAAAACGTCCTAAAAGATGTCGAAGGTCAAATACATCATGAATTCTATGCTATACTGAATAAAAAGTCTAAAGCAAACGTCCCAAAAGGATGTCGAAGGTCAAATACATCATGAATTCTATGCTATACTGAATAAAAAGTCTAAAGCAAACGTCCTAAAGGATGTCGAAGGTCAAATACATCATGAATTCTATGCTATACTGAATAAAAAAAGTCTAAAGCAAACGTCCTAAAGGATGTCGAAGGTCAAATACATCATGAATTCTATGCTATACTGATAAAAAAAAAAACGTCTAAAGGATGTCGAAGGTCAAAACATCATGAATTCTATGCTAAAATAAAAAAAATGTCTAAAGGTCAAATATGTCAAGTCAAATCATGAATTCTATGCTATACTGAATAAAAAGTCTAAAGCAAAAACGTCCTAAAGGATGTCGAAAGGTCAAATACATCATGAATTCTATGCTATACTGAATAAAAAGTCTAAAGCAAACGTCCTAAAAGATGTCGAAGGTCAAATACATCATGAATTCTATGCTATACTGAATAAAAAGTCTAAAAACAAAACGTCCTAAAGGATGTCGAAAAAATACATCATGAATTCTATGCTATACTGAATAAAAAGTCTAAAGCAAACGTCCCAAAGGATGTCGAAAGGTCAAATACATCATGAATTCTATGCTATACTGAATAAAAAGTCTAAAGCAAACGTCCTAAAGGATGTCGAAGGTCAAATACATCATGAATTCTATGCTATACTGAATAAAAAGTCTAAAGCAAACGTCCTAAAAAAGGATGTCGAAGGTCAAATACATCATGAATTCTATGCTATACTGAATAAAAAGTCTAAAGCAAAACGTCCCAAAAATGTCGAAGGTCAAATACATCATGAATTCTATGCTATACTGAATAAAAAGTCTAAAAAATAAAAGTCTAAAACGTCCTAAAGGAAAGGATGTCGAAGGTCAAATACATCATGAATTCTATGCTATACTGAATAAAAAGTCTAAAGCAAACGTCCCAAAGGATGTCGAAGGTCAAATACATCATGAATTCTATGCTATACTGAATAAAAGTCTAAAAAAACGTCCTAAAGGATGTCGAAGGTCAAATACATCATGAATTCTATGCTATACTGAATAAAAAGTCTAAAGCAAACGTCCTAAAGGATGTCGAAGGTCAAATACATCATGAATTCTATGCTATACTGAATAAAAAGTCTAAAGCAAACGTCCCAAAAAGGATGTCGAAGGTCAAATACATCATGAATTCTATGCTATACTGAATAAAAAGTCTAAAGCAAACGTCCTAAAAAGGATGTCGAAGGTCAAATACATCATGAATTCTATGCTATACTGAATAAAAAGTCTAAAGCAAACGTCCTAAAGGATGTCGAAGGTCAAATACATCATGAATTCTATGCTATACTGAATAAAAGTCTAAAATGAAACGTCCTAAAAAAGGATGTCAAAGGTCAAATCAAATACATCATGAATTCTATGCTATACTGAATAAAAAAGTCTAAAGCAAACGTCCTAAAGGATGTCGAAGGTCAAATACATCATGAATTCTATGCTATACTGAATAAAAAGTCTAAAAAAACGTCCTAAAAAAGATGTCGAAGGTCAAAAACATCATGAATTCTATGCTATACTGAATAAAAAGTCTAAAAAAAACGTCCTAAAAGGATGTCGAAATCAAATACATCATGAATTCTATGCTATACTGAATAAAAGTCTAAAAAAAAAACGTCCTAAAGGATGTCGAAAGGTCAAATACATCATGAATTCTATGCTATACTGAATAAAAAAGTCTAAAGCAAAACGTCTAAAAAAGATGTCGAAGGTCAAATACATCATGAATTCTATGCTATACTGAATAAAAAGAAAAACGCAAACGTCCTAAAGGATGTCGAAGGTCAAATACATCATGAATTCTATGCTATACTGAATAAAAAGTCTAAAGTAAACGTCCTAAAGGATGTCGAAGGTCAAATACATCATGAATTCTATGCTATACTGAATAAAAAGTCTAAAGCAAACGTCCTAAAAAGGATGTCGAAGGTCAAATACATCATGAATTCTATGCTATACTGAATAAAAAGTCTAAAAAGGCATAAACGTCCTAAAAAGGATGTCGAAGGTCAAATACATCATGAATTCTATGCTATACTGAATAAAAAGTCTAATAAAAGTCTAAAGCAAACGTCCTAAAGGATGTCGAAGGTCAAATACATCATGAATTCTATGCTATACTGAATAAAAAGTCTAAAGCAAACGTCCTAAAAGGATGTCGAAGGTCAAATACATCATGAATTCTATGCTATACTGAATAAAAAAACGTCTAAAAATGTCAAACGTCCATCAAATTCTATGCTATACTGATGTCAAAGAAACGTCCTAAAGGATCAAATACAAATACATCATGAATTCTATGCTATACTGAATAAAAAAGTCTAAAGCAAACGTCCTAAAAATGTCGAAGGTCAAATACATCATGAATTCTATGCTATACTGAATAAAAAGTCTAAAGCAAACGTCCCAAAGGATGTCGAAGGTCAAATACATCATGAATTCTATGCTATACTGAATAAAAAGTCTAAAGCAAACGTCCTAAAGGATGTCGAAGGTCAAATACATCATGAATTCTATGCTATAAAGTCTAAAGCAAAAATAAAAGTCTAAATCAAATTCTAACGTCCTAAAGGATAAAGCAAAATCAAATACATCAAAATTCTAATTCTATACTGAATAAAAAAGTCTAAAGCAAACGTCCTAAAGGATGTCGAAGGTCAAATACATCATGAATTCTATGCTATACTGAATAAAAAAAGTCTAAAGCAAACGTCCTAAATGTCGAAGGTCAAATACATCATGAATTCTATGCTATACTGAATAAAAAGTCTAAAGCAAACGTCCTAAAAAAATGTGGATGTCGAAGGTCAAATACATCATGAATTCTATGCTATACTGAATAAAAAAAAGTCTAAAGCAAACGTCCTAAAAAAATGATGTCGAAGGTCAAATACATCATGAATTCTATGCTATACTGAATAAAAAGTCTAAAGTAAACGTCCTAAAATTTGTCGAAAGGTCAAATACATCATGAATTCTATGCTATACTGAATAAAAAGTCTAAAAAAACGTCCTAAAGGATGTCAAGGTCAAATACATCATGAATTCTATGCTATACTGAATAAAAAGTCTAAAGCAAACGTCCCAAAGGAAGTCGAAGGTCAAATACATCATGAATTCTATGCTATACTGAATAAAAAGTCTAAAGCAAACGTCCTAAAAAGGATGTCGAAGGTCAAATACATCATGAATTCTATTCTATGCTATACTGAATAAAAAGTTACTAAAGCAAACGTCCTAAAGGATGTGAATAAAAATCAAAAATACATCATGAATTCTAAATACACTATGTTAATGAATAAAAAACAAACGTCCTAAAGGATGTCAAAAAAATACATCATGAATTCTAAATACTGAATAAAAGTCTCAAAGTCAAACGTCCTAAAGGATGTCGAAGGTCAAAACATCATGAATTCTATGCTATAACTGAATAAAAGTCTAAAAAAAAAATAAACGTCCTAAAGGATGTCAAGGTCAAATACATCAAAATTCTATGCTATACTGAAATAAAAAATGTCCCTAACAAATGTCAACTAAACTCGAAAAAGGATGTCATCAAGGTCAAAAACATCATGAAAGGTCAAATACATCATGAATTCTAACATCTAAACTGAATAAAAATCTCAAAAAAAGTAAACGTCTAAACAAATAAAAATGTCAAAGGTCAAATACAGTCATGAATTCTATGCTATATATGAATAAAAAGTCTAAAGCAAATGTCCTAAAGGATGTCAAAGGTCAAATACAGTCATGAATTCTATGCTATAATGAATAAAAAGTCTAAAGCAAATGTCCTAAAGGATGTCAAAGGTCAAATACAGTCATGAATTCTATGCTATATTGAATAAAAAGTCTAAAGCAAATGTCCCAAAGGATGTCAAAGGTCAAATACATCATGAATTCTATGCTATACTGAATAAAAAGTCTAAAGCAAATGTCCCAAGGATGATGTCAAAGGTCAAATACATCATGAATTCTATGCTACTGAATAAAAAGTCTAATTAATAAAAAGTCTAAAGCAAACATCATCTATGTCAAGGTCAAATACATCATGAATTCACACTATGCTAAATAAAAAGTCCTGAATAAAAACTGCCTAACCTTGAAACATCATGAACTGCCTAATAAAGGTTAGGGTCAAAAAGGATTCTGTGTGCAAATCTCCTCAAGGGCAAGAAAAGCTTCCCATGAATGAATGAATAAAAAGCATAATAAATTTTAAAAATGTCTAAAACTCAAAGGATTAGGCTAACACTGTTGCAATGCTACCCTGAATAAAAAGCTAAAGCAACTCGGATGTCATCAAATAGTCTAAGGTTCTATATGCATCTCTGCTCCAGTCAAA
>NW_027100728.1:808668-850691 GCF_040412425.1 Macrobrachium rosenbergii
CATCATGAATTCTAAGCTATACTGAATAAAAAGTCTAAAACGTTCCTAAAGGATTTCTATCATGAATTCTATATACTGAATAAAAGTCTAAAAACGTCCTAAAGGATGTCGAAGGTCAAATTCATCATGAATTCTATGCTATACTGAATAAAAAGTCTAACGCAAACGTCCTAAGGGATGTCGAAGGTCAAATATATCATGAATTCTATGCTATACTGAATAAAAAGTCTAAAGCAAACGTCCCAAAGGATGTCGAAGGTCAAATACATCATGATTTCTATGCTATACTGAATAAAAAGTCTAGAGCGAACGTCCTACAGGATGTCGAAGGTCAAATACATTATGAATTCTATGCTATACTGAATAAAAAGTCTAAAGCAAACGTCCCAAAGGATGTCGAAGGTCAAATACATCATGAATTCTATGCTATACTGAATAAAAAGTCTAAAGCAAACGTCCTAAAGGATGTCGAAGGTCAAATACATCATGAATTCTATGCTATACTGAATAAAAAGTCTAAAGCAAACGTCCTAAAGGATGTCGAAGGTCAAATACATCATGAATTCTATGCTATACTGAATAAAAAGCCTAAAGCAAACGTCCTAAAGGATGTCGAAGGTCAAATACATCATGATTTCTATGCTATATTGAATAAAAAGTCTAACGCAAATGTCCTAAAGGATGTCGAAGGTCAAAAACATCATGAATTCTAAGCTATACTGAATACAAAGTCTAAAGTAAACGTCCTAAAGGATGTCGAAGGTCAAAAACATCATGAATTCTATGCTATACTGAATAAAAAGTCTAACGCAAACGTCCTAAAGGATGTCGAAGGTCAAATACATCATGAATTCTATGCTATACTGAATAAAAAGTCTAAAGCAAACGTCCTAAAGGATGTCGAAGGTCAAATACATCATGAATTCTATGCTATACTGAATAAAAAGTCTAACGCAAACGTCCTAAAGGATGTCGAAGGTCAAATACATCATGAATTCTATGCTATACTGAATAAAAAGTCTAACGCAAACGTCCTAAAGGATGTCGAAGGTCAAATACATCATGAATTCTATGCTATACTGAATAAAAAGTCTAAAGCAAAACGTCCTAAAGGATGTCGAAGGTCAAATACATCATGAATTCTATGCTATACTGAATAAAAAGTCTAAAGCAAACGTCCTAAAGGATGTCGAAGGTCAAATACATCATGAATTCTATGCTATACTGAATAAAAAGTCTAAAGCAAACGTCCTAAAGGATGTCGAAGGTCAAATACATCATGAATTCTATGCTATACTGAATAAAAAGTCTAAAGCAAACGTCCCAAAGGACGTCGAAGGTCAATTACATCATGAATTCTATGCTATACTGAATAAAAAGTCTAACGCAAACGTCCTAAAGGATGTCGAAGGTCAAATACATCATGAATTCTATGCTATACTGAATAAAAAGTCTAAAGCAAACGTCCTAAAGGATGTCGAAGGTCAAATACATCATGAATTCTATGCTATACTGAATAAAAAGTCTAACGCAAACGTCCTAAAGGATGTCGAAGGTCAAATACATCATGAATTCTATGCTATACTGAATAAAAAGTCTAATGCAAACGTCCTAAAGGATGTCGAAGGTCAAATACATCATGAATTCTAGGCTATACTGAATAAAAAGTCTAAAGTAAACGTCCTAAAGGATGTCGAAAGTCAAATACATCATGAATTCTATGCTATACTGAATAAAAAGTCTAAAGCAAACGTCCTAAAGGATGTCGAAGGTCAAATACATCATGAATTCTATGCTATACTGAATAAAAAGTCTAACGCAAACGTCCTAAAGGATGTCGAAGGTCAAATACATCATGAATTCTATGCTATACTGAATAAAAAGTCTAAAGCAAATGTCCCAAAGGATGTCGAAGGTCAAATACATCATGAATTCTATGCTATACTGAATAAAAAGTCTAAAGCAAACGTCCCAAAGGATGTCGAAGGTCAAATACATCATGATTTCTATGCTATACTGAATAAAAAGTCTAGAGCAAACGTCCTACAGGATGTCGAAGGTCAAATACATCATGAATTCTATGCTATACTGAATAAAAAGTCTAAAGGTCAAATCATGAATTCGTCTAAAGGATGTCGAAGGTCAAATACATCATGAATTCTATGCTATACTGAATAAAAAGTCTAAAGCAAACGTCCTAAAGGATGTCGAAGGTCAAATACATCATGAATTCTATGCTATACTGAATAAAAAGTCTAACGCAAACGTCCTAAAGGATGTCGAAGGTCAAATACATCATGAATTCTATGCTATACTGAATAAAAAATGTCGAAGGTCAAAACATCATGTCTAAACAATAAAAAGTCAAACGTCCTAAAGGATGTCGAAGGTCAAATACATCATGAATTCTATGCTATACTGAATAAAAAGTCTAAAGCAAACGTCCCAAAGGACGTCGAAGGTCAAATACATCATGAATTCTATGATATACTGAATAAAAAAGTCTAAAGCAAAACGTCCTAAAGGATGTCGAAGGTCAAATACATCATGAATTCTATGCTATACTGAATAAAAAGTCTAAAGCAAACGTCCTAAAGGATGTCGAAGGTCAAATACATCATGAATTCTATGCTATACTGAATAAAAAGTCTAAAGCAAACGTCCTAAAGGATGTCGAAGGTCAAATACATCATGAATTCTATGCTATACTGAATAAAAAGTCTAAAGCAAACGTCCTAAAGGATGTCGAAGGTCAAATACATCATGAATTCTATGCTATACTGAATAAAAAGTCTAAAACGTCCAAAAGGATGTCCTAATACATCATGAATTCTATGTCGAATAAAAAGTCAAATACATCATCATGAATTCTATGCTATACTGAATAAAAAGTCTAAAGCAAACGTCCTAAAGGATGTCGAAGGTCAAATACATCATGAATTCTATGCTATACTGAATAAAAAGTCTAAAGCAAAACGTCCTAAAGGATGTCGAAGGTCAAATACATCATGAATTCTATGCTATACTGAATAAAAAGTCTAAAGCAAAACGTCCTAAAGGATGTCGAAGGTCAAATACATCATGAATTCTATGCTATACTGAATAAAAAGTCTAAAGCAAACGTCCTAAAGGATGTCGAAGGTCAAATACATCATGAATTCTATGCTATACTGAATAAAAAGTCTAAAGCAAACGTCCTAAAGGATGTCGAAGGTCAAATACATCATGAATTCTATGCTATACTGAATAAAAAGTCTAAAGCAAAACGTCCTAAAAAGGATGTCGAAGGTCAAATACATCATGAATTCTATGCTATACTGAATAAAAAGTCTAAAGCAAACGTCCTAAAGGATGTCGAAGGTCAAATACATCATGAATTCTATGCTATACTGAATAAAAAGTCTAAAGCAAACGTCCTAAAGGATGTCGAAGGTCAAATACATCATGAATTCTATGCTATACTGAATAAAAAGTCTAAAGCAAACGTCCCAAAAGATGTCGAAGGTCAAATACATCATGAATTCTATGCTATACTGAATAAAAAGTCTAAAGCAAACGTCCTAAAGGATGTCGAAGGTCAAATACATCATGAATTCTATGCTATACTGAATAAAAAGTCTAAAGCAAACGTCCTAAAGGGATGTCGAAGGTCAAATACATCATGAATTCTATGCTATACTGAATAAAAAGTCTAAAGCAAACGTCCTAAAGGATGTCGAAGGTCAAATACATCATGAATTCTATGCTATACTGAATAAAAAGTCTAAAGCAAACGTCCTAAAGGATGTCGAAGGTCAAATACATCATGAATTCTATGCTATACTGAATAAAAAGTCTAAAGCAAACGTCCTAAAGGATGTCGAAGGTCAAATACATCATGAATTCTATGCTATACTGAATAAAAAGTCTAACGCAAACGTCCTAAAGGATGTCGAAGAAATGTACTGAATAAAAAGTCTAAAACAAACGTCAAATATGTCGAATCATCATGAATTCTATGCTATACTGAATAAAAAGTCTAAAGCAAACGTCCTAAAGGATGTCGAAGGTCAAATACATCATGAATTCTATGCTATACTGAATAAAAAGTCTAAAGCAAACGTCCTAAAGGATGTCGAAGGTCAAATACATCATGAATTCTATGCTATACTGAATAAAAAGTCTAAAGCAAACGTCCTAAAGGATGTCGAAGGTCAAATACATCATGAATTCTATGCTATACTGAATAAAAAGTCTAAAGCAAACGTCCTAAAGGATGTCGAAGGTCAAATACATCATGAATTCTATGCTATACTGAATAAAAAGTCTAAAGCAAACGTCCTAAAGGATGTCGAAGGTCAAATACATCATGAATTCTATGCTATACTGAATAAAAAGTCTAAAGCAAACGTCCTAAAGGATGTCGAAGGTCAAATACATCATGAATTCTATGCTATACTGAATAAAAAGTCTAAAGCAAACGTCCTAAAGGATGTCGAAGGTCAAATACATCATGAATTCTATGCTATACTGAATAAAAAGTCTAACATAAACGTCCTAAAGGATGTCGAAGGTCAAATACATCATGAATTCTATGCTATACTGAATAAAAAGTCTAAAGCAAACGTCCTAAAGGATGTCGAAGGTCAAATACATCATGAATTCTATGCTATACTGAATAAAAAGTCTAACGTAAACGTCCTAAAGGATGTCGAAAGTCAAATACATCATGAATTCTATGCTATACTGAATAAAAAGTCTAAAGCAAACGTCCCAAATGGACGTCGAAGGTCAATTACATCATGAATTCTATGCTATACTGAATAAAAAGTCTAAAGCAAACGTCCTAAAGGATGTCGAAGGTCAAATACATCATGAATTCTATGCTATACTGAATAAAAAGTCTAAAGCAAACGTCCTAAAGGATGTCGAAGGTCAAATACATCATGAATTCTATGCTATACTGAATAAAAAGTCTAAAGCAAACGTCCTAAAGGATGTCGAAGGTCAAATACATCATGAATTCTATGCTATACTGAATAAAAAGTCTAAAGCAAACGTCCTAAAAAAAGGATGTCGAAGGTCAAATACATCATGAATTCTATGCTATACTGAATAAAAAGTCTAAAGCAAACGTCCTAAAGGATGTCGAAGGTCAAAATACATCATGAATTCTATGCTATACTGAATAAAAAGTCTAAAATTCAAAATAAAAAGTCCTAAAGGATGTCGAAGGTCAAATACATCATGAATTCTATGCTATACTGAATAAAAAGTCTAAAGCAAACGTCCTAAAGGATGTCGAAGGTCAAATACATCATGAATTCTATGCTATACTGAATAAAAAGTCTAAAGCAAACGTCCTAAAGGATGTCGAAGGTCAAATACATCATGAATTCTATGCTATACTGAATAAAAAGTCTAACAGCAAACGTCCTAAAGGATGTCGAAGGTCAAATACATCATGAATTCTATGCTATACTGAATAAAAAGTCTAAAGCAAACGTCCTAAAGGATGTCGAAGGTCAAATACATCATGAATTCTATGCTATACTGAATAAAAAGTCTAACGCAAACGTCCTAAAGGATGTCGAAGGTCAAATACATCATGAATTCTATGCTATACTGAATAAAAAGTCTAACACAAACGTCCTAAAGGATGTCGAAGGTCAAATACATCATGAATTCTATGCTATACTGAATAAAAAGTCTAAAGCAAACGTCCTAAAGGATGTCGAAGGTCAAATACATCATGAATTCTATGCTATACTGAATAAAAAGTCTAAAGCAAACGTCCTAAAGGATGTCGAAGGTCAAATACATCATGAATTCTATGCTATACTGAATAAAAAGTCTAAAGCAAACGTCCCAAAGGATGTCGAAGGTCAAATACATCATGAATTCTATGCTATACTGAATAAAAAGTCTAAAGCAAACGTCCTAAAGGATGTCGAAGGTCAAATACATCATGAATTCTATGCTATACTGAATAAAAAGTCTAACGCAAACGTCCTAAAAAATACATCATGTTCTAATACTGAATAAAAAGATGTCGTCCTAAAGGATCAAAAATATCATCATGAATTCTATGCTATACTGAATAAAAAGTCTAAAGCAAACGTCCTAAAGGATGTCGAAGGTCAAATACATCATGAATTCTATGCTATACTGAATAAAAAGTCTAAAGTAAACGTCCTAAAGGATGTCGAAGGTCAAATACATCATGAATTCTATGCTATACTGAATAAAAAGTCTAAAGCAAACGTCCTAAAGGATGTCGAAGGTCAAATACATCATGAATTCTATGCTATACTGAATAAAAAGTCTAAAGCAAACGTCCTAAAGGATGTCGAAGGTCAAATACATCATGAATTCTATGCTATACTGAATAAAAAGTCTAAAAAAACGTCCTAAAGGATGTCGAAGGTCAAATACATCATGAATTCTATGCTATACTGAATAAAAAGTCTAAAGCAAAACGTCCTAAAGGATGTCGAAGGTCAAATACATCATGAATTCTATGCTATACTGAATAAAAAGTCTAAAGCAAACGTCCTAAAGGATGTCGAAGGTCAAATACATCATGAATTCTATGCTATACTGAATAAAAAGTCTAAAGCAAACGTCCTAAAGGATGTCGAAGGTCAAATACATCATGAATTCTATGCTATACTGAATAAAAAGTCTAAAGCAAACGTCCTAAAGGATGTCGAAGGTCAAATACATCATGAATTCTATGCTATATTGAATAAAAAGTCTAACGCAAACGTCCTAAAGAATGTCGAAGGTCAAATACATCATGAATTCTAACTATACTGAACAAAAAGTCTAAAGGTCAAATACATCATGAATTCTATGCTATATTGAATAAAAAGTCTAACGCAAACGTCCTAAAGGATGTCGAAGGTCAAATACATCATGAATTCTATGCTATACTGAATAAAAAGTCTAACACAAATGTCCCAAAGGACGTCGAAGGTCAATTACATCATGAATTCTATGCTATACTGAATAAAAAGTCTAAAGCAAACGTCCTAAAGGATGTCGAAGGTCAAATACATCATGAATTCTATGCTATACTGAATAAAAAGTCTAAAGCAAACGTCCTAAAGGATGTCGAAGGTCAAATACATCATGAATTCTATGCTATACTGAATAAAAAGTCTAAAGCAAACGTCCTAAAGGATGTCGAAGGTCAAATACATCATGAATTCTATGCTATACTGAATAAAAAGTCTAAAGCAAACGTCCTAAAGGATGTCGAAGGTCAAATACATCATGAATTCTATGCTATACTGAATAAAAAGTCTAAAGCAAACGTCCTAAAGGATGTCGAAGGTCAAATACATCATGAATTCTATGCTATACTGAATAAAAAGTCTAAAGCAAACGTCCTAAAGGATGTCGAAGGTCAAATACATCATGAATTCTAGGCTATACTGAATAAAAAGTCTAAAGTAAACGTCCTAAAGGATGTCGAAACGTCCCAAAGGATGTCGAAAGTCAAATACATCATGAATTCTATGCTATACTGAATAAAAAGTCTAAAGCAAACGTCCCAAAGGATGTCGAAGGTCAAATACATCATGAATTCTATGCTATACTGAATAAAAAGTCTAAAGCAAACGTCCTAAAGGATGTCGAAGGTCAAATACATCATGAATTCTATGCTATACTGAATAAAAAGTCTAAAGCAAACGTCCTAAAGGATGTCGAAGGTCAAATACATCATGAATTCTATGCTATACTGAATAAAAAGTCTAAAGCAAACGTCCCAAAGGATGTCGAAGGTCAAATACATCATGAATTCTATGCTATACTGAATAAAAAGTCTAAAGTAAAAGTCCTAAAGGATGTCGAAGGTCAAATACATCATGAATTCTATGCTATACTGAATAAAAAGTCTAAAGCAAACGTCCTAAAGGATGTCGAAGGTCAAATACATCATGAATTCTATGCTATACTGAATAAAAAGTCTAAAGCAAACGTCCTAAAGGATGTCGAAGGTCAAATACATCATGAATTCTATGCTATACTGAATAAAAAGTCTAAAGCAAACGTCCTAAAGGATGTCGAAGGTCAAATACATCATGAATTCTATGCTATACTGAATAAAAAGTCTAAAGCAAACGTCCTAAAGGATGTCGAAGGTCAAATACATCATGAATTCTATGCTATACTGAATAAAAAGTCTAAAGCAAACGTCCTAAAGGATGTCGAAGGTCAAATACATCATGAATTCTATGCTATACTGAATAAAAAGTCTAAAGCAAACGTCCTAAAGGATGTCGAAGGTCAAATACATCATGAATTCTATGCTATACTGAATAAAAAAAGTCTAACGCAAACGTCCTAAAGGATGTCGAAGGTCAAATACATCATGAATTCTATGCTATACTGAATAAAAAGTCTAAAGCAAACGTCCTAAAGGATGTCGAAGGTCAAATACATCATGAATTCTATGCTATACTGAATAAAAAGTCTAAAGCAAACGTCCTAAAGGATGTCGAAGGTCAAATACATCATGAATTCTATGCTATACTGAATAAAAAGTCTAAAGCAAACGTCCTAAAGGATGTCGAAGGTCAAATACATCATGAATTCTATGCTATACTGAATAAAAAGTCTAAAGCAAACGTCCTAAAGGATGTCGAAGGTCAAATACATCATGAATTCTATGCTATACTGAATAAAAAGTCTAAAAAAATACATCCCTAAATACTGATGTCGAAACGTCCTAAAGGATGTCAAAAATACATCATGAATTCTATGCTATACTGAATAAAAAGTCTAACGCAAATGTCCTAAAGGATGTCGAAGGTCAAATACATCATGAATTCTATGCTATACTGAATAAAAAGTCTAAAGCAAACGTCCTAAAGGATGTCGAAGGTCAAATACATCATGAATTCTATGCTATACTGAATAAAAAGTCTAAAGCAAACGTCCTAAAGGATGTCGAAGGTCAAATACATCATGAATTCTATGCTATACTGAATAAAAAGTCTAAAGCAAACGTCCTAAAGGATGTCGAAGGACAAATACATCATGAATTCTATGCTATACTGAATAAAAAGTCTAAAGCAAACGTCCTAAAGGATGTCGAAGGTCAAATACATCATGAATTCTATGCTATACTGAATAAAAAGCCTAAAGCAAACGTCCTAAATGTCGAAGGATGAATTCTATGCTATACTGAATAAAAAGTCAAATAAACGTCATCATGAATTCTATGCTATACTGAATAAAAAGTCTAAAGCAAACGTCCTAAAGGATGTCGAAGGTCAAATACATCATGAATTCTATGCTATACTGAATAAAAAGTCTAACGCAAACGTCCTAAAGGATGTCGAAGGTCAAATACATCATGAATTCTATGCTATACTGAATAAAAAGTCTAAAGCAAACGTCCTAAAGGATGTCGAAGGTCAAATACATCATGAATTCTATGCTATACTGAATAAAAAGTCTAAAGCAAACGTCCTAAAGGATGTCGAAGGTCAAATACATCATGAATTCTATGCTATACTGAATAAAAAGTCTAACACAAATGTCCCAAAGGATGTCGAAGGTCAATTACATCATGAATTCTATGCTATACTGAATAAAAAGTCTAACGCAAACGTCCTAAAGGATGTCGAAGGTCAAATACATCATGAATTCTATGCTATACTGAATAAAAAGTCTAAAGCAAACGTCCTAAAGGATGTCGAAGGTCAAATACATCATGAATTCTATGCTATACTGAATAAAAAGTCTAACGCAAACGTCCTAAAGGATGTCGAAGGTCAAATACATCATGAATTCTATGCTATACTGAATAAAAAGTCTAAAGCAAACGTCCTAAAGGATGTCGTCATGAATTCTATGAAGGTCGAAGAAAACGTCATCATCATGAATTCTATGCTATATTGAATAAAAAGTCTAAAGTAAACGTCCTAAAGGATGTCGAAAGTCAAATACATCATGAATTCTATGCTATACTGAATAAAAAGTCTAACACAAATGTCCCAAAGGACGTCGAAGGTCAATTACATCATGAATTCTATGCTATACTGAATAAAAAGTCTAAAGCAAACGTCCTAAAGGATGTCGAAGGTCAAATACATCATGAATTCTATGCTATACTGAATAAAAAGTCTAAAGCAAACGTCCCTAAAGGATGTCGAAGGTCAAATACATCATGAATTCTATGCTATACTGAATAAAAAGTCTAAAGCAAACGTCCTAAAGGATGTCGAAGGTCAAATACATCATGAATTCTATGCTATACTGAATAAAAAGTCTAAAGCAAACGTCCTAAAGGATGTCGAAGGTCAAATACATCATGAATTCTATGCTATACTGAATAAAAAGTCTAAAGCAAACGTCCTAAAGGATGTCGAAGGTCAAATACATCATGAATTCTATGCTATACTGAATAAAAAGTCTAAAGCAAACGTCCTAAAGGATGTCGAAGGTCAAATACATCATGAATTCTATGCTATACTGAATAAAAAGTCTAAAGCAAACGTCCTAAAGGATGTCGAAGGTCAAATACATCATGAATTCTATGCTATACTGAATAAAAAGTCTAAAGCAAATGTCCTAAAGGATGTCGAAGGTCAAATTCATCATGAATTCTACGCTATATTGAATAAAAAGTCAAAAGCAAACGTCCCAAAGGATGTAGAAGGTCAAATACATCATGAAGTCTATGCTATATTGAATAAAAAGTCTAGAGCAAACGTCCTACAGGATGTCGAAGGTCAAATACATCATGAATTCTATGCTATACTGAATGAAAAGTCTAAAGCAAACGTCCTAAAGGATGTCGAAGGTCAAATACATCATGAATTCATGAATTCTACTATACTGAATAAAAAGTCTAAAGCAAAATCGTCCTAAAAAGGATGTCGAAGGTCAAATACATCATGAATTCTATGCTATACTGAATGAAAAGTCTAAAGCAAACGTCCTAAAGGATGTCGAAGGTCAAATACATCATGAATTCTATGCTATACTGAATAAAAAGTCTAAAGCAAACGTCCTAAAGGATGTCGAAGGTCAAATACATCATGAATTCTATGCTATACTGAATAAAAAGTCTAACGCAAACGTCCCAAAGGATGTCGAAGGTCAAATACATCATGAATTCTATGCTATACTGAATAAAAAGTCTAAAGCAAACGTCCTAAAGGATGTCGAAGGTCAAATACATCATGAATTCTATGCTATACTGAATAAAAAGTCTAAAGCAAACGTCCTAAAGGATGTCGAAGGTCAAATACATCATGAATTCTATGCTATACTGAATAAAAAGTCTAAAGCAAACGTCCTAAAGGATGTCGAAGGTCAAATACATCATGAATTCTATGCTATACTGAATAAAAAGTCTAAAGCAAACGTCCTAAAGGATGTCGAAGGTCAAATACATCATGAATTCTATGCTATACTGAATAAAAAGTCTAAAGCAAAAACGTCCTAAAGGATGTCGAAGGTCAAATACATCATGAATTCTAAGCTATACTGAATAAAAAGTCTAAAGTAAACGTCCTAAAGGATGTCGAAGGTCAAATACATCATGAATTCTATCTATACTGAATAAAAAGTCTAAAGCAAACGTCCTAAACTGAATAAAAATGCTATACTGAATAAAAAGTCTAAAAAACGTCCTAAAGGATGTCGAAGGTCAAATACATCATGAATTCTATGCTATACTGAATAAAAAGTCTAAAGCAAACGTCCTAAAGGATGTCGAAGGTCAAATACATCATGAATTCTATGCTATACTGAATAAAAAGTCTAAAGCAAACGTCCTAAAGGATGTCGAAGGTCAAATACATCATGAATTCTATGCTATACTGAATAAAAAGTCTAAAGCAAACGTCCTAAAGGATGTCGAAGGTCAAATACATCATGAATTCTATGCTATACTGAATAAAAAGTCTAAAGCAAACGTCCTAAAGGATGTCGAAGGTCAAATACATCATGAATTCTATGCTATACTGAATAAAAAGTCTAAAGCAAACGTCCTAAAGGATGTCGAAGGTCAAATACATCATGAATTCTATGCTATACTGAATAAAAAGTCTAAAGCAAACGTCCTAAAGGATGTCGAAGGTCAAATACATCATGAATTCTATGCTATACTGAATAAAAAGTCTAAAAACGTCTAAAGGATGTCAAAAATACATCATGTCTAATACTGAAAAAAAGGATGTCCTAAAGGATGTCGAAGGTCAAAAACATCATGAATTCTATGCTATACTGAATAAAAAGTCTAACGCAAACGTCCTAAAGGATGTCGAAGGTCAAATACATCATGAATTCTATGCTATACTGAATAAAAAGTCTAAAGCAAACGTCCTAAAGGATGTCGAAGGTCAAATACATCATGAATTCTATGCTATACTGAATAAAAAGTCTAAAGCAAACGTCCTAAAGGATGTCGAAGGTCAAATACATCATGAATTCTATGCTATACTGAATAAAAAGTCTAAAGCAAACGTCCTAAAAAGGATGTCGAAGGTCAAATACATCATGAATTCTATGCTATACTGAATAAAAAGTCTAAAGCAAACGTCCTAAAGGATGTCGAAGGTCAAATACATCATGAATTCTATGCTATACTGAATAAAAAGTCTAAAGCAAACGTCCTAAAGGATGTCGAAGGTCAAATACATCATGAATTCTATACTGAATAAAAAGTCTATACTGAATAAAAAGTGTCTAAAGTCAAACATCATGAATTCTATGCTATACTGAATAAAAAGTCTAAAAAAAACGGATGTCGAAGGTCAAATACATCATGAATTCTATGCTATACTGAATAAAAAGTCTAAAGCAAACGTCCTAAAAGGATGTCGAAGGTCAAATACATCATGAATTCTATGCTATACTGAATAAAAAGTCTAAAGCAAACGTCCTAAAAAGGATGTCGAAGGTCAAATACATCATGAATTCTATGCTATACTGCTATACTGAATAAAAAGTCTAAAGCAAACGTCCTAAAGGATGTCGAAGGTCAAATACATCATGAATTCTATGCTATACTGAATAAAAAGTCTAAAGCAAACGTCCTAAAGGATGTCGAAGGTCAAATACATCATGAATTCTATGCTATACTGAATAAAAAGTCTAAAGCAAACGTCCTAAAGGATGTCGAAGGTCAAATACATCATGAATTCTATGCTATACTGAATAAAAAGTCTAAAGCAAACGTCCTAAAGGATGTCGAAGGTCAAATACATCATGAATTCTATGCTATACTGAATAAAAAGTCTAAAGCAAACGTCCTAAAGGATGTCGAAGGTCAAATACATCATGAATTCTATGCTATACTGAATAAAAAGTCTAAAGCAAAACGTCCTAAAGGATGTCGAAGGTCAAATACATCATGAATTCTATGCTATACTGAATAAAAAGTCTAAAGCAAACGTCCTAAAGGATGTCGAAGGTCAAATACATCATGAATTCTATGCTATACTGAATAAAAAGTCTAAAGCAAACGTCCTAAAGGATGTCGAAGGTCAAATACATCATGAATTCTATGCTATACTGAATAAAAAGTCTAACGCAAACGTCCTAAAGGATGTCGAAGGTCAAATACATCATGAATTCTATGCTATACTGAATAAAAGTCTAACGCAAACGTCCTAAAGGATGTCGAAGGTCAAATACATCATGAATTCTATGCTATACTGAATAAAAAGTCTAAAGCAAACGTCCTAAAGGATGTCGAAGGTCAAATACATCATGAATTCTATGCTATACTGAATAAAAAGTCTAAAGCAAACGTCCTAAAGGATGTCGAAGGTCAAATACATCATGAATTCTATGCTATACTGAATAAAAAGTCTAAAACAAACGTCCTAAAGGATGTCGAAGGTCAAATACATCATGAATTCTATGCTATACTGAATAAAAAGTCTAAAGCAAACGTCCTAAGGGATGTCGAAGGTCAAATACATCATGAATTCTATGCTATACTGAATAAAAAGTCTAAAGCAAACGTCCTAAAGGATGTCGAAGGTCAAATACATCATGAATTCTATGCTATACTGAATAAAAAGTCTAAAGCAAACGTCCTAAAGGATGTCGAAGGTCAAATACATCATGAATTCTATGCTATACTGAATAAAAAGTCTAAAGTAAACGTCCTAAAGGATGTCGAAGGTCAAAAACATCATGAATTCTATGCTATACTGAATAAAAAGTCTAACGCAAACGTCCTAAAGGATGTCGAAGGTCAAATACATCATGAATTCTAGGCTATACTGAATAAAAAGTCTAAAGTAAACGTCCTACAGGATGTCGAAAGTCAAATACATCATGAATTCTATGCTATACTGTATAAAAAGTCTAAAGTAAACGTCCCAAAGGATGTCGAAGGTCAATTACATCATGAATTCTATGCTATACTAAATAAAAAGTCTAAAGCAAACGTCCCAAATGACGTCGAAGGTCAATTACATCATGAATTCTATGCTATACTGAATAAAAAGTCTAAAGCAAACGTCCTAAAGGATGTCGAAGGTCAAATACATCATGAATTCTATGCTATACTGAATAAAAAGTCTAAAGCAAACGTCCTAAAGGATGTCGAAGGTCAAATACATCATGAATTCTATGCTATACTGAATAAAAAGTCTAAAGCAAACGTCCTAAAGGATGTCGAAGGTCAAATACATCATGAATTCTATGCTATACTGAATAAAAAGTCTAAAGCAAACGTCCCAAAGGATGTCGAAGGTCAAATACATCATGAATTCTATGCTATACTGAATAAAAAGTCTAAAGCAAACGTCCCAAAGGACGTCGAAGGTCAATTACATCATGAATTCTATGCTATACTGAATAAAAAAGTCTAACGCAAACGTCCTAAAGGATGTCGAAGGTCAAATACATCATGAATTCTAAGCTATACTGAATAAAAAGTCTAAAGCAAACGTCCTAAAAAGATGTCGAAGGTCAAATACATCATGAATTCTATGCTATACTGAATAAAAAGTCTAAAGCAAACGTCCTAAAAGGATGTCGAAGGTCAAATACATCATGAATTCTATGCTATACTGAATAAAAAGTCTAAAGCAAACGTCCTAAAGGATGTCGAAGGTCAAATACATCATGAATTCTATGCTATACTGAATAAAAAGTCTAAAGCAAACGTCCTAAAGGATGTCGAAGGTCAAATACATCATGAATTCTATGCTATACTGAATAAAAAGTCTAAAGCAAACGTCCTAAAGGATGATGTCGAAGGTCAAATACATCATGAATTCTATGCTATACTGAATAAAAAGTCTAAAGCAAAAACGTCCTAAAGGATGTCGAAGGTCAAATACATCATGAATTCTATGCTATACTGAATAAAAAGTCTAAAGCAAACGTCCTAAAGGATGTCGAAGGTCAAATACATCATGAATTCTATGCTATACTGAATAAAAAGTCTAAAGCAAACGTCCTAAAGGATGTCGAAGGTCAAATACATCATGAATTCTATGCTATACTGAATAAAAAGTCTAAAGCAAACGTCCTAAAGGATGTCGAAGGTCAAATACATCATGAATTCTATGCTATACTGAATAAAAAGTCTAAAGCAAACGTCCTAAAAAGGATGTCGAAGGTCAAATACATCATGAATTCTATGCTATACTGAATAAAAAGTCTAAAGCAAACGTCCTAAAGGATGTCGAAGGTCAAATACATCATGAATTCTATGCTATACTGAATAAAAAGTCTAACGCAAACGTCCTAAAGGATGTCGAAGGTCAAATACATCATGAATTCTATGCTATACTGAATAAAAAGTCTAAAGCAAACGTCCTAAAGGATGTCGAAGGTCAAATACATCATGAATTCTATGCTATACTGAATAAAAAGTCTAAAGCAAACGTCCTAAAGGATGTCGAAGGTCAAATACATCATGAATTCTATGCTATACTGAATAAAAAGTCTAAAGCAAACGTCCTAAAGGATGTCGAAGGTCAAATACATCATGAATTCTATGCTATACTGAATAAAAAGTCTAAAGCAAACGTCCTAAAGGATGTCGAAGGTCAAATACATCATGAATTCTATGCTATACTGAATAAAAAGTCTAAAGCAAACGTCCCAAGGATGTCGAAGGTCAAATACATCATGAATTCTATGCTATACTGAATAAAAAGTCAAAAACGTCCTAAAGGATGTCAAGGTCAAATACATCATGAATTCTATGCTATACTGAATAAAAAGTCTAAAGCAAACGTCCTAAAGGATGTCGAAGGTCAAATACATCATGAATTCTATGCTATACTGAATAAAAAGTCTAAAGCAAACGTCCTAAAGGATGTCGAAGGTCAAATACATCATGAATTCTATGCTATACTGAATAAAAAGTCTAAAGCAAACGTCCTAAAGGATGTCGAAGGTCAAATACATCATGAATTCTATGCTATACTGAATAAAAAGTCTAACGCAAACGTCCTAAAGGATGTCGAAGGTCAAATCAAATCATCATGAAATTCTATGCTATACTGAATAAAAAGTCTAACTGAAAAAAAGTCTAAAGCAAAAAAGGATGTCGAAGGTCAAATACATCATGAATTCTATGCTATACTGAATAAAAAGTCTAAAGCAAACGTCCTAAAAAGGATGTCGAAGGTCAAATACATCATGAATTCTATGCTATACTGAATAAAAAAAGTCTAAAGCAAACGTCCCAAAGGATGTCGAAGGTCAAATACATCATGAATTCTATGCTATACTGAATAAAAAGTCTAACGCAAACGTCCTAAAGGATGTCGAAGGTCAAATACATCATGAATTCTATGCTATACTGAATAAAAAGTCTAAAGCAAACGTCCTAAAGGATGTCGAAGGTCAAATACATCATGAATTCTATGCTATACTGAATAAAAAGTCTAAAGCAAACGTCCTAAAGGATGTCGAAGGTCAAATACATCATGAATTCTATGCTATACTGAATAAAAAGTCTAACGCAAACGTCCTAAAGGATGTCGAAGGTCAAATACATCATGAATTCTAAGCTATACTGAATAAAAAGTCTAACGCAAACGTCCTAAAGGATGTCGAAGGTCAAATTCATCATGAATTCAATGCTATACTGAATAAAAAGTCTAACGCAAACGTCCTAAGGGATGTCGAAGGTCAAATATATCATGAATTCTATGCTATACTGAATAAAAAGTCTAAAGCAAACGTCCTAAAGGATGTCGAAGGTCAAATACATCATGAATTCTATGCTATACTGAATAAAAAGTCTAAAGCAAACGTCCTAAAGGATGTCGAAGGTCAAATACATCATGAATTCTATGCTATATTGAATAAAAAGTCTAAAGCAAACGTCCTAAAGGATGTCGAAGGTCAAATACATCATGAATTCTATGCTATACTGAATAAAAAGTCTAAAGCAAACGTCCTAAAGGATGTCGAAGGTCAAATACATCATGAATTCTATGCTATACTGAATAAAAAGTCTAAAGCAAACGTCCCAAAGGATGTCGAAGGTCAAATACATCATGAATTCTATGCTATACTGAATAAAAAGTCTAAAGCAAACGTCCTAAAGGATGTCGAAGGTCAAATACATCATGAATTCTATGCTATACTGAATAAAAAGTCTAAAGCAAACGTCCTAAAGGATGTCGAAGGTCAAATACATCATGAATTCTATGCTATACTGAATAAAAAGTCTAAAGCAAACGTCCTAAAGGATGTCGAAGGTCAAATACATCATGAATTCTATGCTATACTGAATAAAAAGTCTAAAGCAAACGTCCTAAAGGATGTCGAAGGTCAAATACATCATGAATTCTATGCTATACTGAATAAAAAGTCTAAAGCAAACGTCCTAAAGGATGTCGAAGGTCAAATACATCATGAATTCTATGCTATACTGAATAAAAAGTCTAATGCAAACGTCCTAAAGGATGTCGAAGGTCAAATACATCATGAATTCTATGCTATACTGAATAAAAAGTCTAAAGCAAACGTCCTAAAGGATGTCAAAAGGTCAAATACATCATGAATTCTATGCTATACTGAATAAAAAGTCTAAAGCAAACGTCCTAAAGGATGTCGAAGGTCAAATACATCATGAATTCTATGCTATACTGAATAAAAAGTCTAAAGCAAACGTCCAAAAGGATGTCGAAGGTCAAATACATCATGAATTCTATGCTATACTGAATAAAAAGTCTAAAGCAAACGTCCTAAAAGGATGTCGAAGGTCAAATACATCATGAATTCTATGCTATACTGAATAAAAAGTCTAAAGAAAACGTCCTAAAGGATGTCGAAGGTCAAATACATCATGAATTCTATGCTATACTGAATAAAAAGTCTAAAGCAAACGTCCTAAAGGATGTCGAAGGTCAAATTCATCATGAATTCTATGCTATACTGAATAAAAAGTCTAAAGCAAACGTCCTAAAGGATGTCGAAGGTCAAATTCATCATGAATTCTATGCTATACTGAATAAAAAGTCTAAAGCAAACGTCCTAAGGGATGTCGAAGGTCAAATTCATCATGAATTCTATGCTATACTGAATAAAAAGTCTAACGCAAACGTCCTAAAGGATGTCGAAGGTCAAATACATCATGAATTCTATGCTATACTGAATAAAAAAGTCTAAAAACATCATGCAAAAAGTCCTAAAAAACGATGTCGAAGGTCAAATACATCATGAATTCTATGCTATACTGAATAAAAAGTCTAAAAAAAAACGTCCTAAAGGATGTCGAAGGTCAAATACATCATGAATTCTATGCTATACTGAATAAAAAGTCTAAAGCAAACGTCCTAAAGGATGTCGAAGGTCAAATACATCATGAATTCTATGCTATACTGAATAAAAAGTCTAAAGCAAACGTCCTAAAGGATGTCGAAGGTCAAATACATCATGAATTCTATGCTATACTGAATAAAAAGTCTAAAGCAAACGTCCTAAAGGATGTCGAAGGTCAAATACATCATGAATTCTATGCTATACTGAATAAAAAGTCTAAAGCAAACGTCCTAAAGGATGTCGAAGGTCAAATACATCATGAATTCTATGCTATACTGAATAAAAAGTCTAAAGCAAACGTCCTAAAGGATGTCGAAGGTCAAATACATCATGAATTCTATGCTATACTGAATAAAAAGTCTAAAGCAAACGTCCTAAAGGATGTCGAAGGTCAAATACATCATGAATTCTATGCTATACTGAATAAAAAGTCTAACAAAAACGTCCTAAAGGATGTCGAAGGTCAAATACATCATGAATTCTATGCTATACTGAATAAAAAGTCTAAAGCAAACGTCCTAAGGGATGTCGAAGGTCAAATACATCATGAATTCTATGCTATACTGAATAAAAAGTCTAAAGCAAACGTCCTAAAGGATGTCGAAGGTCAAATACATCATGAATTCTATGCTATACTGAATAAAAAGTCTAAAGCAAACGTCCTAAAGGATGTCGAAGGTCAAATACATCATGAATTCTATGCTATACTGAATAAAAAGTCTAAAGCAAACGTCCTAAAGGATGTCGAAGGTCAAATACATCATGAATTCTATGCTATACTGAATAAAAAGTCTAAAGCAAAAACGTCCTAAAGGATGTCGAAGGTCAAATACATCATGAATTCTATGCTATACTGAATAAAAAGTCTAAAGCAAACGTCCTAAAGGATGTCGAAGGTCAAACATCATGAATTCTATGCTATACTGAATAAAAAAGTCTAAAGCAAACGTCCATCATGAATTCTAAAATAAAAAGTCTGTCGTCCTAAAGGATCAAAAATACATCATGAATTCTATGCTATATACTGAATAAAAAGTCTAAAGCAAACGTCCTAAAAAGATGTCGAAGGTCAAATACATCATGAATTCTATGCTATACTGAATAAAAAGTCTAAAGCAAACGTCCTAAAGGATGTCGAAGGTCAAATTCATCATGAATTCTATGCTATACTGAATAAAAAGTCTAAAGCAAACGTCCTAAAGGATGTCGAAGGTCAAATTCATCATGAATTCTATGCTATACTGAATAAAAAGTCTAACACAAACGTCCTAAAGGATGTCGAAGGTCAAATACATCATGAATTCTACGCTATATTGAATAAAAAGTCTAAAGCAAACGTCCTAAAAAGGATGTCGAAGGTCAAATACATCATGAATTCTATGCTATACTGAATAAAAAGTCTAAAGCAAACGTCCTAAAAGGATGTCGAAGGTCAAATACATCATGAATTCTATGCTATACTGAATAAAAAGTCTAAAGCAAAAACGTCCTAAAGGATGTCGAAGGTCAAATACATCATGAATTCTATGCTATACTGAATAAAAAGTCTAAAGCAAACGTCCTAAAGGATGTCGAAGGTCAAATACATCATGAATTCTATGCTATACTGAATAAAAAGTCTAAAGCAAACGTCCTAAAGGATGTCGAAGGTCAAATACATCATGAATTCTATGCTATATTGAATAAAAAAGTCTAAAAGCAAACGTCCTAAAGGATGTCGAAGGTCAAATACATCATGAATTCTATGCTATACTGAATAAAAAGTCTAAAGCAAACGTCCTAAAGGATGTCGAAGGTCAAATACATCATGAATTCTATGCTATACTGAATAAAAAGTCTAAAGCAAACGTCCTAAAGGATGTCGAAGGTCAAATACATCATGAATTCTATGCTATACTGAATAAAAAGTCTAAAGCAAACGTCCTAAAGGATGTCGAAGGTCAAATACATCATGAATTCTATGCTATACTGAATAAAAAGTCTAAAGCAAACGTCCTAAAGGATGTCGAAGGTCAAATACATCATGAATTCTATGCTATACTGAATAAAAAAAAGTCTAAAGCAAACGTCCTAAAGGATGTCGAAGGTCAAATACATCATGAATTCTATGCTATACTGAATAAAAAGTCTAAAGCAAACGTCCTAAAGGATGTCGAAGGTCAAATACATCATGAATTCTATGCTATACTGAATAAAAAGTCTAAAGCAAACGTCCTAAAGGATGTCGAAGGTCAAATACATCATGAATTCTATGCTATACTGAATAAAAAGTCTAAAGCAAACGTCCTAAAGGATGTCGAAGGTCAAATACATCATGAATTCTATGCTATACTGAATAAAAAGTCTAAAGCAAACGTCCTAAAGGATGTCGAAGGTCAAATACATCATGAATTCTATGCTATACTGAATAAAAAGTCTAAAGCAAACGTCCTAAAGGATGTCGAAGGTCAAATACATCATGAATTCTATGCTATACTGAATAAAAAGTCTAAAGCAAACGTCCTAAAGGATGTCGAAGGTCAAATACATCATGAATTCTATGCTATACTGAATAAAAAGTCTAAAGCAAACGTCCTAAAGGATGTCGAAGGTCAAATACATCATGAATTCTATGCTATACTGAATAAAAAGTCTAAAGCAAACGTCCTAAAGGATGTCGAAGGTCAAAAACACATCATGAATTCTATGCTATACTGAATAAAAGTCTAAAGCAAACGTCCTAAAGGATGTCGAAGGTCAAATACATCATGAATTCTATGCTATACTGAATAAAAAGTCTAAAGCAAACGTCCTAAAGGATGTCGAAGGTCAAATACATCATGAATTCTATGCTATACTGAATAAAAAGTCTAACGCAAACGTCCTAAAGGATGTCGAAAGTCAAATACATCATGAATTCTAAGCTATACTAAATAAAAAGTCTAAAGTAAACGTCCTAAAGGATGTCGAAGGTCAAAAACATCATGAATTCTATGCTATACTGAATAAAAAGTCTAAAGCAAACGTCCTAAAGGATGTCGAAGGTCAAATACATCATGAATTCTATGCTATACTGAATAAAAAGTCTAACGCAAACGTCCTAAAGGATGTCGAAGGTCAAATACATCATGAATTCTATGCTATACTGAATAAAAAGTCTAAAGCAAACGTCCTAAAGGATGTCGAAGGTCAAATACATCATGAATTCTATGCTATACTGAATAAAAAGTCTAACGCAAACGTCCTAAAGGATGTCGAAGGTCAATTACATCATGAATTCTAAGCTATACTAAATAAAAAGTCTAAAGCAAACGTCCCAAATGACGTCGAAGGTCAATTACATCATGAATTCTATGCTATACTGAATAAAAAGTCTAACGCAAACGTCCTAAAGGATGTCGAAGGTCAAATACATCATGAATTCTATGCTATACTGAATAAAAAGTCTAAAGCAAACGTCCTAAAGGATGTCGAAGGTCAAATACATCATGAATTCTATGCTATACTGAATAAAAAGTCTAAAGCAAAACGTCCCAAAGGATGTCGAAGGTCAAATACATCATGAATTCTATGCTATACTGAATAAAAAGTCTAAAACAAACGTCCTAAAGGATGTCGAAGGTCAAATACATCATGAATTCTATGCTATACTGAATAAAAAGTCTAAAGCAAACGTCCTAAAGGATGTCGAAGGTCAAATACATCATGAATTCTATGCTATACTGAATAAAAAGTCTAAAGCAAACGTCCTAAAGGATGTCGAAGGTCAAAACATCATGAATTCTATGCTATACTGAATAAAAAGTCTAAAGCAAACGTCAAAGGATGTCGAATTCATCATGAATTCTATGCTATACTGAATAAAAAGTCTAAAAAAACGTCCTAAAGGATGTCGAAGGTCAAATTCATCATGAATTCTATGCTATACTGAATAAAAAGTCTAACGCAAACGTCCCAAAGGATGTCGAAGGTCAATTACATCATGAATTCTATGCTATACTGAATAAAAAGTCTAAAGCAAACGTCCCAAAGGAAGTCGAAGGTCAAATACATCATGAATTCTATGCTATACTGAATAAAAAGTCTAAAGCAAAAGTCCCAAAGGAAGTCGAAGGTCAAATACATCATGAATTCTATGCTATACTGAATAAAAAGTCTAAAGCAAACGTCCTAAAGGATGTCGAAGGTCAAATACATCATGAATTCTATGCTATACTGAATAAAAAGTCTAAAGCAAACGTCCTAAAGGATGTCGAAGGTCAAATACATCATGAATTCTATGCTATACTGAATAAAAAGTCTAAAGCAAAACGTCCTAAAGGATGTCGAAGGTCAAATACATCATGAATTCTATGCTATACTGAATAAAAAGTCTAAAGCAAACGTCCTAAAGGATGTCGAAGGTCAAATACATCATGAATTCTATGCTATACTGAATAAAAAGTCTAACGCAAACGTCCTAAAGGATGTCGAAGGTCAAATACATCATGAATTCTATGCTATACTGAATAAAAAGTCTAATGCAAACGTCCTAAAGGATGTCGAAGGTCAAATACATCATGAATTCTAGGCTATACTGAATAAAAAGTCTAAAGTAAACGTCCTAAAGGATGTCGAAACGTCCCAAAGGATGTCGAAAGTCAAATACATCATGAATTCTATGCTATACTGAATAAAAAGTCTAAAGCAAACGTCCCAAAGGATGTCGAAGGTCAAATACATCATGAATTCTATGCTATACTGAATAAAAAGTCTAAAGCAAACGTCCCAAAGGATGTCGAAGGTCAAATACATCATGAATTCTATGCTATACTGAATAAAAAGTCTAAAGCAAACGTCCTAAAGGATGTCGAAGTCAAATACATCATGAATTCTATGCTATACTGAATAAAAAAAAAGTCTAAAGCAAACGTCCTAAAAAGGATGTCGAAGGTCAAATACATCATGAATTCTATGCTATATTGAATAAAAAGTCTAAAGCAAACGTCCTAAAGGATGTCGAAGGTCAAATACATCATGAATTCTATGCTATACTGAATAAAAAGTCTAAAGCAAACGTCCTAAAGGATGTCGAAGGTCAAATACATCATGAATTCTATATACTATAAAAAGTCTGAATAAAAAAAGTCTAAAGCAAACGTCCCAAAGGATGTCGAAAACGTCAAATACATCATGAATTCTATGCTATACTGAATAAAAAGTCTAAAAAAATTCGTCCTAAAGGATGTCGAAGGTCAAATACATCATGAATTCTATGCTATACTGAATAAAAAGTCTAAAGCAAACGTCCCAAAGGATGTCGAAGGTCAAATACATCATGAATTCTATGCTATACTGAATAAAAAGTCTAAAGCAAACGTCCTAAAGGATGTCGAAGGTCAAATACATCATGAATTCTATGCTATACTGAATAAAAAGTCTAAAGCAAACGTCCTAAAGGATGTCGAAGGTCAAATACATCATGAATTCTATGCTATACTGAATAAAAAGTCTAAAGCAAACGTCCTAAAGGATGTCGAAGGTCAAATACATCATGAATTCTATGCTATACTGAATAAAAAGTCTAAAGCAAACGTCCTAAAGGATGTCGAAGGTCAAATACATCATGAATTCTATGCTATACTGAATAAAAAGTCTAAAGCAAAAACGTCCCAAAAGGATGTCGAAATAAACATCATGAATTCTATGCTATACTGAATAAAAAGTCTAAAGCAAACGTCCTAAAGGATGTCGAAGGTCAAATACATCATGAATTCTATGCTATACTGAATAAAAAGTCTAAAGCAAACGTCCTAAAGGATGTCGAAGGTCAAATACATCATGAATTCTATGCTATACTGAATAAAAAGTCTAAAGCAAAACGTCCTAAAGGATGTCGAAGGTCAAATACATCATGAATTCTATGCTATACTGAATAAAAAGTCTAAAGCAAACGTCCTAAAGGATGTCGAAGGTCAAATACATCATGAATTCTATGCTATACTGAATAAAAAGTCTAAAGCAAACGTCCCAAAAAGATGTCGAAGGTCAAATACATCATGAATTCTATGCTATACTGAATAAAAAGTCTAAAGCAAACGTCCTAAAGGATGTCGAAGGTCAAATACATCATGAATTCTATGCTATACTGAATAAAAAGTCTAAAGCAAACGTCCTAAAGGATGTCGAAGGTCAAATACATCATGAATTCTATGCTATACTGAATAAAAAGTCTAACACAAACGTCCTAAAGGATGTCGAAGGTCAAAAACATCATGAATTCTATGCTATACTGAATAAAAAGTCTAAAGCAAACGTCCTAAAGGATGTCGAAGGTCAAATACATCATGAATTCTATGCTATACTGAATAAAAAGTCTAAAGCAAACGTCCTAAAGGATGTCGAAGGTCAAATACATCATGAATTCTATGCTATACTGAATAAAAAGTCTAAAGCAAACGTCCTAAAGGATGTCGAAGGTCAAATACATCATGAATTCTATGCTATACTGAATAAAAAGTCTAACGCAAATGTCCTAAAAGATGTCGAAGGTCAAATACATCATGAATTCTAAGCTATACTGAATAAAAAGTCTAAAGCAAACGTCCTAAAGGATGTCGAAGGTCAAATTCATCATGAATTCTATGCTATACTGAATAAAAAGTCTAAAGCAAACGTCCTAAAGGATGTCGAAGGTCAAATACATCATGAATTCTATGCTATACTGAATAAAAAGTCTAAAGCAAACGTCCTAAAGGATGTCGAAGGTCAAATACATCATGAATTCTATGCTATACTGAATAAAAAGTCTAAAGCAAACGTCCTAAAGGATGTCGAAGGTCAAATACATCATGAATTCTATGCTATACTGAATAAAAAGTCTAAAGCAAACGTCCTAAAGGATGTCGAAGGTCAAATACATCATGAATTCTATGCTATACTGAATAAAAAGTCTAAAGCAAACGTCCTAAAGGATGTCGAAGGTCAAATACATCATGAATTCTATGCTATACTGAATAAAAAGTCTAAAGCAAACGTCCTAAAGGATGTCGAAGGTCAAATACATCATGAATTCTATGCTATACTGAATAAAAAGTCTAAAGCAAAACGTCCTAAAGGATGTCGAAGGTCAAATACATCATGAATTCTATGCTATACTGAATAAAAAGTCTAAAAAAACGTCCTAAAGGATGTCGAAGGTCAAATACATCATGAATTCTATGCTATACTGAATAAAAAGTCTAAAGCAAACGTCCTAAAGGATGTCGAAGGTCAAATACATCATGAATTCTATGCTATACTGAATAAAAAGTCTAAAGCAAACGTCCTAAAGGATGTCGAAGGTCAAATACATCATGAATTCTATGCTATACTGAATAAAAAGTCTAAAGCAAACGTCCTAAAGGATGTCGAAGGTCAAATACATCATGAATTCTATGCTATACTGAATAAAAAGTCTAAAGCAAACGTCCTAAAGGATGTCGAAGGTCAAATACATCATGAATTCTATGCTATACTGAATAAAAAGTCTAAAGCAAACGTCCTAAAGGATGTCGAAGGTCAAATACATCATGAATTCTATGCTATACTGAATAAAAAGTCTAAAGCAAACGTCCTAAAGGATGTCGAAGGTCAAATACATCATGAATTCTATGCTATACTGAATAAAAAGTCTAAAGCAAACGTCCTAAAGGATGTCGAAGGTCAAATACATCATGAATTCTATGCTATACTGAATAAAAGTCTAAAGCAAAACGTCCTAAAAAAGGATGTCGAAGGTCAAATACATCATGAATTCTATGCTATACTGAATAAAAAACGTCTAAAAGGATGTCGAAACGTCCCAAAGGATGTCAATAAAAAGGTCAAATCAAATACATCATGAATTCTATGCTATACTGAATAAAAAGTCTAAAGCAAACGTCCCAAAGGGATGTCGAAGGTCAAATACATCATGAATTCTATGCTATACTGAATAAAAAGTCTAAAAAGCAAAACGTCCTAAAGGATGTCGAAGGTCAAATACATCATGAATTCTATGCTATACTGAATAAAAAGTCTAAAGCAAACGTCCTAAAGGATGTCGAAGGTCAAATTCATCATGAATTCTATGCTATACTGAATAAAAAGTCTAAAGCAAACGTCCTAAAGGATGTCGAAGGTCAAATTCATCATGAATTCTATGCTATACTGAATAAAAAGTCTAAAGCAAACGTCCTAAAGGATGTCGAAGGTCAAATACATCATGAATTCTATGCTATACTGAATAAAAAGTCTAAAGCAAACGTCCTAAAGGATGTCGAAGGTCAAATACATCATGAATTCTATGCTATACTGAATAAAAAGTCTAAAGCAAACGTCCTAAAGGATGTCGAAGGTCAAATACATCATGAATTCTATGCTATACTGAAAAAAAGTCTAAAGCAAACGTCCTAAAGGATGTCGAAGGTCAAATACATCATGAATTCTATGCTATATTGAATAAAAAGTCTAAAGCAAACGTCCTAAAGGATGTCGAAGGTCAAATACATCATGAATTCTATGCTATACTGAATAAAAAGTCTAAAGCAAACGTCCTAAAGGATGTCGAAGGTCAAATACATCATGAATTCTATGCTATACTGAATAAAAAGTCTAAAGCAAACGTCCTAAAGGATGTCGAAGGTCAAATACATCATGAATTCTATGCTATACTGAATAAAAAGTCTAAAGCAAACGTCCTAAAGGATGTCGAAGGTCAAATACATCATGAATTCTATGCTATACTGAATAAAAAGTCTAAAGCAAACGTCCTAAAAAGATGTCGAAGGTCAAATACATCATGAATTCTATGCTATACTGAATAAAAAGTCTAAAGCAAACGTCCTAAAGGATGTCGAAGGTCAAATACATCATGAATTCTATGCTATACTGAATAAAAAGTCTAACGCAAAACGTCCTAAAGGATGTCGAAGGTCAAATACATCATGAATTCTATATGCTATACTGAATAAAAAGTCTAAAACGTCCTAAAGGATGTCGAAGGTCAAATACGTCCCTAAAGGAATAAAAAGTCTAAAGTCGTCCTAAAGGATGTCGAAGGTCAAATACATCATGAATTCTATGCTATACTGAATAAAAAGTCTAAAGCAAACGTCCTAAAGGATGTCGAAGGTCAAATACATCATGAATTCTATGCTATACTGAATAAAAAGTCTAAAGCAAACGTCCTAAAAAGGATGTCGAAGGTCAAATACATCATGAATTCTATGCTATACTGAATAAAAAGTCTAAAGCAAACGTCCTAAAGGATGTCGAAGGTCAAATACATCATGAATTCTATGCTATACTGAATAAAAAGTCTAAAGCAAACGTCCTAAAGGATGTCGAAGGTCAAATACATCATGAATTCTATGCTATACTGAATAAAAAAGTCTAAATTCTATGCTATACTAAATAAAAAGTCTAAAGCAAACGTCCCAAATGACGTCGAAGGTCAATTACATCATGAATTCTATGCTATACTGAATAAAAAGTCTAAAGCAAATGTCCTAAAGGATGTCGAAGGTCAAATACATCATGAATTCTATGCTATACTGAATAAAAAGTCTAAAGCAAACGTCCTAAAGGATGTCGAAGGTCAAATACATCATGAATTCTATGCTATACTGAATAAAAAGTCTAACGCAAACGTCCTAAAGGATGTCGAAGGTCAAATACATCATGAATTCTATGCTATACTGAATAAAAAGTCTAAAGTAAACGTCCTAAAGGATGTCGAAAGTCAAATACATCATGAATTCTATGCTATACTGAATAAAAAGTCTAACGCAAACGTCCCAAAGGATGTCGAAGGTCAAATACATCATGAATTCTATGCTATACTGAATAAAAAGTCTAACGCAAACGTCCCAAAGGATGTCGAAGGTCAAATACATCATGAATTCTATGCTATACTGAATAAAAAGTCTAAAGCAAACGTCCTAAAGGATGTCGAAGGTCAAATACATCATGAATTCTATGCTATACTGAATAAAAAGTCTAAAGCAAAAACGTCCTAAAAAAAGGATGTCGAAGGTCAAATACATCATGAATTCTATGCTATACTGAATAAAAAGTCTAAAGCAAACGTCCTAAAGGATGTCGAAGGTCAAATACATCATGAATTCTATGCTATACTGAATAAAAAGTCTAAAGCAAACGTCCTAAAGGATGTCGAAGGTCAAATACATCATGAATTCTATGCTATACTGAATAAAAAGTCTAAAGCAAACGTCCTAAAGGATGTCGAAGGTCAAATACATCATGAATTCTATGCTATACTGAATAAAAAGTCTAAAGCAAACGTCCTAAAGGATGTCGAAGGTCAAATACATCATGAATTCTATGCTATACTGAATAAAAAGTCTAAAGCAAACGTCCTAAAGGATGTCGAAGGTCAAATACATCATGAATTCTATGCTATACTGAATAAAAAGTCTAAAGCAAACGTCCTAAAGGATGTCGAAGGTCAAATACATCATGAATTCTATGCTATACTGAATAAAAAGTCTAAAGCAAAACGTCCTAAAGGATGTCGAAGGTCAAATACATCATGAATTCTATGCTATACTGAATAAAAGTCTAAAGCAAACGTCCTAAAGGATGTCGAAGGTCAAATACATCATGAATTCTATGCTATACTGAATAAAAAGTCTAAAGCAAACGTCCTAAAGGATGTCGAAGGTCAAATACATCATGAATTCTATGCTATACTGAATAAAAAGTCTAAAGCAAACGTCCTAAAGGATGTCGAAGGTCAAATACATCATGAATTCTATGCTATACTGAATAAAAAGTCTAAAGCAAACGTCCTAAAGGATGTCGAAGGTCAAATACATCATGAATTCTATGCTATACTGAATAAAAAGTCTAAAGCAAACGTCCTAAAGGATGTCGAAGGTCAAATACATCATGAATTCTATGCTATACTGAATAAAAAGTCTAAAGCAAACGTCCTAAAGGATGTCGAAGGTCAAATACATCATGAATTCTATGCTATACTGAATAAAAAGTCTAAATAAAATGTCTAAGGTCAAATACATCAAACGAATCTATGCTATACTGAATAAAAAGTCTAAAGCAAACGTCCTAAAGGTCAAATCAAATACATCATGAATTCTATGCTATACTGAATAAAAAGTCTAAAGCAAACGTCCTAAAGGATGTCGAAGGTCAAATACATCATGAATTCTATGCTATACTGAATAAAAAGTCTAAAGCAAACGTCCTAAAGGATGTCGAAGGTCAAATACATCATGAATTCTATGCTATACTGAATAAAAAGTCTAAAGCAAACGTCCTAAAGGATGTCGAAGGTCAAATACATCATGAATTCTATGCTATACTGAATAAAAAGTCTAAAGCAAACGTCCTAAAGGATGTCGAAGGTCAAATACATCATGAATTCTATGCTATACTGAATAAAAAGTCTAAAGCAAACGTCCTAAAGGATGTCGAAGGTCAAATACATCATGAATTCTATGCTATACTGAATAAAAAGTCTAAAGCAAACGTCCTAAAGGATGTCGAAGGTCAAATACATCATGAATTCTATGCTATACTGAATAAAAAGTCTAAAGCAAACGTCCTAAAGGATGTCGAAGGTCAAATACATCATGAATTCTATGCTATACTGAATAAAAAGTCTAAAAAAACGTCCTAAAGGATGTCGAAGGTCAAATACATCATGAATTCTATGCTATACTGAATAAAAAGTCTAAAGCAAACGTCCTAAAGGATGTCGAAGGTCAAATACATCATGAATTCTATGCTATACTGAATAAAAAGTCTAAAGCAAACGTCCTAAAGGATGTCGAAGGTCAAATACATCATGAATTCTATGCTATACTGAATAAAAAGTCTAAAGCAAACGTCCTAAAGGATGTCGAAGGTCAAATACATCATGAATTCTATGCTATACTGAATAAAAAGTCTAAAGCAAACGTCCTAAAGGATGTCGAAGGTCAAATACATCATGAATTCTATGCTATACTGAATAAAAAGTCTAAAGCAAACGTCCTAAAGGATGTCGAAGGTCAAATACATCATGAATTCTATGCTATACTGAATAAAAAGTCTAAAGCAAACGTCCTAAAGGATGTCGAAGGTCAAATACATCATGAATTCTATGCTATACTGAATAAAAAGTCTAAAGCAAACGTCCTAAAGGATGTCGAAGGTCAAATACATCATGAATTCTATGCTATACTGAATAAAAAGTCTAAAGCAAACGTCCTAAAGGATGTCGAAGGTCAAATACATCATGAATTCTATGCTATACTGAATAAAAAGTCTAAAGCAAACGTCCCAAAGGATGTCGAAGGTCAAATACATCATGAATTCTATGCTATACTGAATAAAAAGTCTAAAGCAAACGTCCCCTAAAGGATGTCGAAGGTCAAATACATCATGAATTCTATGCTATACTGAATAAAAAGTCTAAAGCAAACGTCCTAAAGGATGTCGAAGGTCAAATACATCATGAATTCTATGCTATACTGAATAAAAAGTCTAAAGCAAACGTCCCAAAGGATGTCGAAGGTCAAATACATCATGAATTCTATGCTATACTGAATAAAAAGTCTAACGCAAACGTCCTAAAGGATGTCGAAGGTCAAATACATCATGAATTCTATGCTATACTGAATAAAAAGTCTAATGCAAACGTCCTAAAGGATGTCGAAGGTCAAATACATCATGAATTCTATGCTATACTGAATAAAAAGTCTAATGCAAACGTCCTAAAGGATGTCGAAGGTCAAATACATCATGAATTCTATGCTATACTGAATAAAAAGTCTAAAGCAAAACGTCCTAAAGGATGTCGAAGGTCAAATACATCATGAATTCTATGCTATACTGAATAAAAAGTCTAAAGCAAACGTCCTAAAGGATGTCGAAGGTCAAATACATCATGAATTCTATGCTATACTGAATAAAAAGTCTAAAGCAAACGTCCTAAAGGATGTCGAAGGTCAAATACATCATGAATTCTATGCTATACTGAATAAAAAAGTCTAAAGCAAACGTCCTAAAGGATGTCGAAGGTCAAATACATCATGAATTCTATGCTATACTGAATAAAAAGTCTAAAGCAAACGTCCTAAAGGATGTCGAAGGTCAAATACATCATGAATTCTATGCTATACTGAATAAAAAGTCTAAAGCAAACGTCCTAAAGGATGTCGAAAGTCAAATACATCATGAATTCTATGCTATACTGAATAAAAAGTCTAACGCAAACGTCCTAAAGGATGTCGAAGGTCAAATACATCATGAATTCTATGCTATACTGAATAAAAAACGCAAAACGTCTAAAGGATGTCGAAGGTCAAATACATCAAATTCTCCTAAAGGAAACGTCCTAAAGGATGTCGAAGGTCAAATACATCATGAATTCTATGCTATACTGAATAAAAAGTCTAAAGCAAACGTCCTAAAGGATGTCGAAGGTCAAATACATCATGAATTCTATGCTATACTGAATAAAAAGTCTAGAGCAAACGTCCTACAGGATGTCGAAGGTCAAATACATCATGAATTCTATGCTATACTGAATAAAAAGTCTAAACCAAACGTCCCAAAGGACGTCGAAGGTCAAATACATCATGAATTCTATGCTATATTGAATAAAAAGTCTAAAGCAAACGTCCTAAAGGATGTCGTGTCGAAGGTCAAATACATCATGAATTCTATGCTATACTGAATAAAAAGTCTAAAGCAAACGTCCTAAAGGATGTCGAAGGTCAAATACATCATGAATTCTATGCTATACTGAATAAAAAGTCTAAAGCAAACGTCCTAAAGGATGTCGAAGGTCAAATACATCATGAATTCTATGCTATACTGAATAAAAAGTCTAAAGCAAACGTCCTAAAGGATGTCGAAGGTCAAATACATCATGAATTCTATGCTATACTGAATAAAAAGTCTAAAGCAAACGTCCTAAAGGATGTCGAAGGTCAAATACATCATGAATTCTATGCTATACTGAATAAAAAAAGTAAACAAACGTCCTAAAGGATGTCGAAGGTCAAATACATCATGAATTCTATGCTATACTGAATAAAAAGTCTAAAGCAAACGTCCTAAAGGATGTCGAAGGTCAAATACATCATGAATTCTATGCTATACTGAATAAAAAGTCTAAAGCAAACGTCCTAAAGGATGTCGAAGGTCAAATACATCATGAATTCTATGCTATACTGAATAAAAAGTCTAACGCAAACGTCCTAAAGGATGTCGAAGGTCAAATACATCATGAATTCTATGCTATACTGAATAAAAAGTCTAAAGCAAACGTCCTAAGGGATGTCGAAGGTCAAATTCATCATGAATTCTATGCTATACTGAATAAAAAGTCTAAAGCAAACGTCCTAAAGGATGTCGAAGGTCAAATACATCATGAATTCTATGCTATACTGAATAAAAAGTCTAAAGCAAACGTCCCAAAGGACGTCGAAGGTCAAATACATCATGAATTCTAAGCTATATTGAATAAAAGTCTAAAGCAAATGTCTGAAAGGATGTCGAAGGTCAAATACATCATGAATTCTATGCTATACTGAATAAAAAGTCTAAAGCAAATGTCCCAAAGGATGTCGAAGGTCAAATACATCATGAATTCTATGCTATACTGAATAAAAAGTCTAAAACAAACGTCCTAAAGGATGTCGAAGGTCAAAAACATCATCATGAATTCTATGCTATACTGAATAAAAAGTCTAAAGCAAAACGTCCTAAAGGATGTCGAAGGTCAAATACATCATGAATTCTATGCTATACTGAATAAAAAGTCTAAAGCAAACGTCCTAAAGGATGTCGAAGGTCAAATACATCATGAATTCTATGCTATACTGAATAAAAAGTCTAAAGCAAACGTCCTAAAGGATGTCGAAGGTCAAATACATCATGAATTCTATGCTATACTGAATAAAAAGTCTAAAGCAAACGTCCTAAAGGATGTCGAAGGTCAAATACATCATGAATTCTATAGCTATACTGAATAAAAAGTCTAAAGCAAACGTCCTAAAGGATGTCGAAGGTCAAATACATCATGAATTCTATGCTATACTGAATAAAAAGTCTAAAGCAAACGTCCTAAAGGATGTCGAAGGTCAAATACATCATGAATTCTATGCTATACTGAATAAAAGTCTAAAGCAAAACGTCCCAAAGGATGTCGAAGGTCAAATACATCATGAATTCTATGCTATACTGAATAAAAAGTCTAAAGCAAACGTCCCAAAAGGATGTCGAAGGTCAAATACATCATGAATTCTATGCTATACTGAATAAAAAGTCTAAAGCAAACGTCCTAAAGGACGTCGAAGGTCAAATACATCATGAATTCTATGCTATACTGAATAAAAAGTCTAAAAAAAATGTCCCAAAAGGAATAAAAAGTCTAAAGGTCAAAAGGATGTCGAAGGTCAAATACATCATGAATTCTATGCTATACTGAATAAAAAGCCAAAAGCAAACGTCCTAAAGGATGTCGAAGGTCAAATACATCATGAATTCTATGCTATACTGAATAAAAAGTCTAAAGCAAACGTCCTAAAGGATGTCGAAGGTCAAATACATCATGAATTCTATGCTATACTGAATAAAAAGTCTAAAGCAAACGTCCTAAAGGATGTCGAAGGTCAAATACATCATGAATTCTATGCTATACTGAATAAAAAGTCTAAAGCAACGTCCTAAAGGATGTCGAAGGTCAAATACATCATGAATTCTATGCTATACTGAATAAAAAGTCTAAAGCAAACGTCCTAAAAAGGATGTCGAAGGTCAAATACATCATGAATTCTATGCTATACTGAATAAAAAGTCTAAAGCAAAACGTCCTAAAGGATGTCGAAGGTCAAATACATCATGAATTCTATGCTATACTGAATAAAAAGTCTAAAGCAAACGTCCTAAAGGATGTCGAAGGTCAAATACATCATGAATTCTATGCTATACTGAATAAAAAGTCTAAAGCAAACGTCCCAAAGGATGTCGAAGGTCAAATACATCATGAATTCTATGCTATACTGAATAAAAAGTCTAAAGCAAACGTCCTAAAGGATGTCGAAGGTCAAATACATCATGAATTCTAAGCTATACTGAATAAAAAGTCTAAAGCAAACGTCCCAAAGGAAGTCGGTCAAATACATCATGAATTCTATGCTATACTGAATAAAAAGTCTAAAGCAAACGTCCCAAAGGAAGTCGAAGGTCAAATACATCATGAATTCTATGCTATACTGAATAAAAAGTCTAAAGCAAACGTCCTAAAGGATGTCGAAGGTCAAATACATCATGAATTCTATGCTATACTGAATAAAAAGTCTAAAGCAAACGTCCTAAAGGATGTCGAAAGTCAAATACATCATGAATTCTATGCTATACTGAATAAAAAGTCTAAAGCAAAACGTCCCAAAGGATGTCGAAGGTCAATTACATCATGAATTCTATGCTATACTAATGATAAAAAGTCTAAAGCAAACGTCCTAAAGGATGTCGAAGGTCAAATACATCATGAATTCTATGCTATACTGAATAAAAAGTCTAAAGCAAACGTCCTAAAGGATGTCGAAGGTCAAATACATCATGAATTCTATGCTATACTGAATAAAAAGTCTAAAGCAAACGTCCTAAAGGATGTCGAAGGTCAAATACATCATGAATTCTATGCTATACTGAATAAAAAGTCTAAAGCAAAACGTCCTAAAGGATGTCGAAGGTCAAATACATCATGAATTCTATGCTATACTGAATAAAAAGTCTAAAGCAAAAACGTCCTAAAGGATGTCGAAGGTCAAATACATCATGAATTCTATGCTATACTGAATAAAAAGTCTAAAGCAAACGTCCTAAAGGATGTCGAAGGTCAAATACATCATGAATTCTATGCTATACTGAATAAAAGTCTAAAGCAAACGTCCTAAAGGATGTCGAAGGTCAAATACATCATGAATTCTATGCTATACTGAATAAAAAGTCTAAAAAAACGTCCTAAAGGATGTCGAAGGTCAAATACATCATGAATTCTATGCTATACTGAATAAAAAGTCTAAAGCAAAACGTCCTAAAGGATGTCGAAGGTCAAATACATCATGAATTCTATGCTATACTGAATAAAAAGTCTAAAGCAAACGTCCTAAAGGATGTCGAAGGTCAAATACATCATGAATTCTATGCTATACTGAATAAAAAGTCTAAAAAAACGTCCTAAAGGATGTCGAAGGTCAAATACATCATGAATTCTATGCTATACTGAATAAAAAGTCTAAAAAAAAAACGTCCTAAAGGATGTCGAAGGTCAAATACATCATGAATTCTATGCTATACTGAATAAAAAGTCTAAAGCAAACGTCCTAAAGGATGTCGAAGGTCAAATACATCATGAATTCTATGCTATACTGAATAAAAAGTCTAAAGCAAACGTCCTAAAGGATGTCGAAGGTCAAATTCATCATGAATTCTATGCTATACTGAATAAAAAGTCTAAAGTAAACGTCCTAAAATCCTAAAGGATGTCGAAGGTCAAATACATCATGAATTCTATGCTATACTGAATAAAAAGTCTAAAAAAAGTCAAAAAACGTCCTAAAGGATGTCGAAGGTCAAATACATCATGAATTCTATGCTATACTGAATAAAAAAAGTCTAAAGCAAACGTCCTAAAGGATGTCGAAGGTCAAATACATCATGAATTCTATGCTATACTGAATAAAAAGTCTAAAGCAAACGTCCTAAAGGATGTCGAAGGTCAAATACATCATGAATTCTATGCTATACTGAATAAAAAGTCTAAAGCAAACGTCCTAAAAGATGTCGAAGGTCAAATACATCATGAATTCTATGCTATACTGAATAAAAAGTCTAAAGCAAACGTCCTAAAGGATGTCGAAGGTCAAATACATCATGAATTCTATGCTATACTGAATAAAAAGTCTAAAGCAAACGTCCTAAAGGATGTCGAAGGTCAAATACATCATGAATTCTATGCTATACTGAATAAAAAGTCTAAAAAAACGTCCTAAAGGATGTCGAAGGTCAAATACATCATGAATTCTATGCTATACTGAATAAAAAGTCTAAAGCAAACGTCCTAAAGGATGTCGAAGGTCAAATACATCATGAATTCTATGCTATACTGAATAAAAAGTCTAAAGCAAACGTCCTAAAAGGATGTCGAAGGTCAAATACATCATGAATTCTATGCTATACTGAATAAAAAGTCTAAAGCAAACGTCCTAAAGGATGTCGAAGGTCAAATACATCATGAATTCTATGCTATACTGAATAAAAAGTCTAAAGCAAACGTCCTAAAGGATGTCGAAGGTCAAATACATCATGAATTCTATGCTATACTGAATAAAAAGTCTAAAGCAAAACGTCCTAAAGGATGTCGAAGGTCAAATACATCATGAATTCTATGCTATACTGAATAAAAAGTCTAAAGCAAACGTCCTAAAGGATGTCGAAGGTCAAATACATCATGAATTCTATGCTATACTGAATAAAAAGTCTAAAGCAAACGTCCTAAAGGATGTCGAAGGTCAAATACATCATGAATTCTATGCTATACTGAATAAAAAGTCTAACACAAATGTCCCAAAGGACGTCAAAGGTCAATTACATCATGAATTCTATGCTATACTGAATAAAAAGTCTAACGCAAACGTCCTAAAGGATGTCGAAGGTCAAATACATCATGAATTCTATGCTATACTGAATAAAAAGTCTAAAGCAAAACGTCCTAAAGGATGTCGAAGGTCAAATACAGTCATGAATTCTATGCTATACTGAATAAAAAGTCTAAAGCAAACGTCCTAAAGGATGTCGAAGGTCAAATACATCATGAATTCTATGCTATACTGAATAAAAAGTCTAAAGCAAAAGTCCTAAAGGATGTCGAAGGTCAAATACATCATGAATTCTATGCTATACTGAATAAAAAGTCTAAAGCAAATGTCCTAAAGGATGTTGAAGGTCAAAAACATCATGAATTCTATCCTATAATGAATAAAAAGTCTAAAGTAAACGTCCTAAAGGATGTCGAAGGTCAAAAACATCATGAATTTATGCTATACTGAATAAAAAGTCTAAAGCAAACGTCCTAAAGGATGTCGAAGGTCAAATACATCATGAATTCTAGGCTATACTGAATAAAAAGTCTAAAGCAAACGTCCTAAAGGATGTCGAAGGTCAAATACATCATGAATTCTATGCTATACTGAATAAAAAGTCTAAAGCAAACGTCCTAAAGGATGTCGAAGGTCAAATACATCATGAATTCTATGCTATACTGAATAAAAAGTCTAAAGCAAACGTCCTAAAGGATGTCGAAGGTCAAATACATCATGAATTCTATGCTATACTGAATAAAAAGTCTAAAGCAAACGTCCTAAAGGATGTCGAAGGTCAAATACATCATGAATTCTATGCTATACTGAATAAAAAGTCTAAAGCAAACGTCCTAAAGGATGTCGAAGGTCAAATACATCATGAATTCTATGCTATACTGAATAAAAAGTCTAAAGCAAACGTCCTAAAGGATGGATGTCGAAGGTCAAATACATCATGAATTCTATGCTATACTGAATAAAAAGTCTAAAGCAAACGTCCTAAAGGATGTCGAAGGTCAAATACATCATGAATTCTATGCTATACTGAATAAAAAGTCTAAAGCAAACGTCCTAAAGGATGTCGAAGGTCAAATACATCATGAATTCTATGCTATACTGAATAAAAAGTCTAAAGCAAACGTCCTAAAGGATGTCGAAGGTCAAATACAGTCATGAATTCTATGCTATACTGAATAAAAAGTCTAATAAAAAGTCTAAAGGAAACGTCCTAACGCAAACGTCCTAAAGGATGTCGAAGGTCAAATACATCATGAATTCTATGCTATACTGAATAAAAAGTCTAAAGCAAACGTCCCAAAGGATGTCGAAGGTCAAATACATCATGAATTCTATGCTTCTATACTGAATAAATAAAAAGTCTAAAGCAAAACGTCCTAAAAAAGGATGTCGAAGGTCAAATACATCATGAATTCTTCTATGCTATACTGAATAAAAAGTCTAAAGCAAACGTCCCAAAGGATGTCGAAGGTCAAATACATCATGAATTCTATGCTATACTGAATAAAAAGTCTAAAGTAAACGTCCTAAAGGATGTCGAAAGTCAAATACATCATGAATTCTATGCTATACTGAATAAAAAGTCTAAAGCAAACGTCCCAAATGACGTCGAAGGTCAATTACATCATGAATTCTATGCTATACTGAATAAAAAGTCTAAAGCAAACGTCCTAAAGGATGTCGAAGGTCAAATACATCATGAATTCTATGCTATACTGAATAAAAAGTCTAACGCAAACGTCCTAAAGGATGTCGAAGGTCAAAAACATCATGAATTCTATTCTATGCTATACTGAATAAAAAGTCTAAAGCAAACGTCCTAAAGGATGTCGAAGGTCAAATACATCATGAATTCTATGCTATACTGAATAAAAAGTCTAAAGCAAACGTCCTAAAGGATGTCGAAGGTCAAATACATCATGAATTCTATGCTATACTGAATAAAAAGTCTAAAGCAAACGTCCTAAAGGATGTCGAAGGTCAAATACATCATGAATTCTATGCTATACTGAATAAAAAGTCTAAAGCAAACGTCCTAAAAAAAGGATGTCGAAGGTCAAATACATCATGAATTCTATGCTATACTGAATAAAAAGTCTAAAGCAAACGTCCTAAAGGATGTCGAAGGTCAAATACATCATGAATTCTATGCTATACTGAATAAAAAGTCTAACGCAAACGTCCCAAAGGATGTCGAAGGTCAAATACATCATGAATTCTATGCTATACTGAATAAAAAGTCTAACGCAACGTCCTAATGTCGAAAAATACATCATGTCTATGCTATACTGAATAAAAAGTCTAAAGGTCAAACGTCCTAAAGGATGTCGAAATACATCATGAATTCTATGCTATACTGAAAAAAGTAAAAAACGTCTAAAGGATGTCGAAAGGTCAAATACATCATGAATTCTAAAATACTGAATAAAAAGTCTAAAGCAAACGTCCCAAAGGATGTCGAAGGTCAAATACATCATGAATTCTATGCTATACTGAATAAAAAGTCTAAAGCAAACGTCCTAAAGGATGTCGAAGGTCAAATACATCATGAATTCTATGCTATACTGAATAAAAAGTCTAAAGCAAACGTCCTAAAGGATGTCGAAGGTCAAATTCATCATGAATTCTATGCTATACTGAATAAAAAGTCTAAAAGACGTCCTAAGGGATGTCGAAGGTCAAATACATCATGAATTCTATGCTATACTGAATAAAAAGTCTAAAGCAAACGTCCCAAAGGATGTCGAAGGTCAAATACATCATGAATTCTATGCTATACTGAATAAAAAGTCTAAAGCAAACGTCCCAAAGGATGTCGAAGGTCAAAATGTCGACATCATCATGAATCTATGCTATACTGAATAAAAAGTCTAAAGCAAACGTCCTAAAGGATGTCGAAGGTCAAATACATCATGAATTCTATGCTATACTGAATAAAAAGTCTAAAGCAAACGTCCTAAAGGATGTCGAAGGTCAAATACATCATGAATTCTATGCTATACTGAATAAAAAGTCTAAAGCAAACGTCCTAAAGGATGTCGAAGGTCAAATACATCATGAATTCTATGCTATACTGAATAAAAAGTCTAAAGCAAACGTCCTAAAGGATGTCGAAGGTCAAATACATCATGAATTCTATGCTATACTGAATAAAAAGTCTAAAGCAAACGTCCTAAAGGATGTCGAAGGTCAAATACATCATGAATTCTATGCTATACTGAATAAAAAGTCTAAAGCAAACGTCCCTAAAGGATGTCGAAGGTCAAATACATCATGAATTCTATGCTATACTGAATAAAAAGTCTAAAGCAAACGTCCTAAAGGTCCAAAAAATGAATTCTATGTCGAATAAAAGTCATCAAATACATCATGAATTCATAATTCTATGCTATACTGAATAAAAAGTCTAAAGCAAAACGTCCTAAAGGATGTCGAAGGTCAAATACATCATGAATTCTATGCTATACTGAATAAAAGTCTAAAAAAACGTCTAAAGGATGTCAAAATACATCATGAATTCTATGCTATACTGAATAAAAAGTCTAAAGCAAACGTCCTAAAGGATGTCGAAGGTCAAATACATCATGAATTCTATGCTATACTGAATAAAAAGTCTAAAGCAAACGTCCTAAAGGATGTCGAAGGTCAAATACATCATGAATTCTATGCTATACTGAATAAAAAGTCTAAAGCAAACGTCCTAAAGGATGTCGAAGGTCAAATACATCATGAATTCTATGCTATACTGAATAAAAAGTCTAAAGCAAAACGTCCTAAAGGATGTCGAAGGTCAAATACATCATGAATTCTATGCTATACTGAATAAAAAGTCTAAAGCAAACGTCCTAAAGGATGTCGAAGGTCAAAAACATCATGAATTCTATGCTATACTGAATAAAAAGTCTAAAGCAAACGTCCTAAAGGATGTCGAAGGTCAAATACATCATGAATTCTATGCTATACTGAATAAAAGTCTAAAGCAAACGTCCCAAAGGATGTCGAAGGTCAAATACATCATGAATTCTATGCTATACTGAATAAAAAGTCTAAAGCAAACGTCCTAAAGGATGTCGAAGGTCAAATACATCATGAATTCTATGCTATACTGAATAAAAAGTCTAACGCAAACGTCCTAAAGGATGTCGAAGGTCAAATACATCATGAATTCTATGCTATACTGAATAAAAAGTCTAAAGCAAACGTCCTAAAGGATGTCGAAGGTCAAATACATCATGAATTCTATGCTATACTGAATAAAAAGTCTAAAGCAAACGTCCTAAAGGATGTCGAAGGTCAAATACATCATGAATTCTATGCTATACTGAATAAAAAGTCTAAAGCAAACGTCCTAAAGGATGTCGAAGGTCAAAAACATCATGAATTCTATGCTATACTGAATAAAAAGTCTAAAGCAAACGTCCCAAAGGATGTCGAAGGTCAAATACATCATGAATTCTATGCTATACTGAATAAAAAGTCTAAAGCAAACGTCCTAAAGGATGTCGAAGGTCAAATACATCATGAATTCTATGCTATACTGAATACAAAGTCTAAAGCAAACGTCAAAAAGGAAGTCAAAGGTCAAATTCATCATGAATTCTATGCTATACTGAATAAAAAGTCTAAAGCAAACGTCCTAAAGGATGTCGAAGG